>NW_004797691.1:197327-199600 GCF_000002075.1 Aplysia californica
TGTGTGTGTGTGTGTGTGTTTGTATGTGCATATGTGTGCTTATGAAGAATCGCATGGAGTTGTAGCCTGTGTTTTTCGTTTACCGAAGGGGCAGGTAGCGGAGATGCTTGTTCCCTGCTGTAAAGGTTTGTCATTGTGCCTGTGTGGTTGTCCAACATTGTACGTGTTTTTGTAATGCCCTTTTGTTGGTGGAGTTTTTCCACATAGCTGTATCATTTTACTCCAAGTATACGTCATTTTGGGTGCTGGGAAAAGGGAGACAAGGGTGTTAATAAGGGAGAGGGCCGGTTAAATCAAGAACAATACGCCTCCCCTCTCCCTGGTCGTTAAACATAATACAAGACTATAGAACAATGACTGGCCAGTTTTGCCTAGATTTATATTCGTTTAATTATTGATCGAATGACCTTTCCTTTTGTGAGTGATTTTGTTTTCGTGAACATAAGAGATGTTGCTTCGCCACCCAACTCAGTGAGAAAACGTATTGCGAGAATACACTTCTCTTTATTTATACTACGATCTTCCGCAGAACAATAGAATAGACGTTCACCTGAACGCAAGGACCCGTTTGAGACTGCCGCGGGCGTTTTATAAGTGCTAAAACTCTTTCTTTCTTTCTCCTCCCAGTCTCCTTAAATTCAGTGAATGGGCTCAATGTTAAGTTTAGAACTGCGTCACGCATAGCATATAATACATTTTTGCTTGTTTTGTTTTAGATGAAAGATTTATTCAACAGTGAACGAGGCTATAGAATTACTCCTTTGTGGATGCTGAAGAAAAAACAAACCCTCCCATTCTTGTGGGAGGGAAGTCATAGTGGGCAGCTTTTACTTTGGATTACTATTGTTGTGAAGCGAGATGGACACTTGGTCCGACTTTTGAAACTAATACTACCAACACTCAGAACGAACACCTAGCAGTGTGTCTTGTGTGTGAGCTGCATATGCGATTGCTTCAAGTTGGTTAGTTCTCAAGAGGTTGTAAAGGGCGACTGAGTTGCAATGATGATGATGATGATCGTGATTCAATCGGAAATGGACTCGGAGCCCTGTCTGTGAGATTGAAATTAATTAAAAGTTTTGAAACGTGACATTTCACTAATACTCAGATATTTTTTTTTAGTATCAGTTTCTTCTGAGCGAAATGCTCAACTGTTTGGATACTTATTTTTTCATAACGTTTGCTTTGCTCTCCTGAAATGCTGACGGCAAACACACAAAACAATTAAACAGACCAAGAAACAAAACGGTGTCATATTAAAACCAAAACCTAAACGAAACTACAAAAAGCCCCTTCTACTTCTTGTGACTCAAACAGCGTCTATTGTGTTGCTGTTGGGCTCTTTGTCATCACTGACGGATGACTGGGGTTCGATTCCCGTGTAGTGATGTGGGTTTTTTTCGAGTATCTTCATGTATCTGCTAGGATGCTGTATTCCATCGGCCCGAATTTACCCTGAGAATCAGGATTGAAACAGCCTGCCTCCTAAATAATATCATTGATCCAAACTGAGTCAATATGGCTGTAAAATTATACCATTTTGTTTCTTGTTTGTCCCTCCTGCCCTGAGAATCAGGATCGAAACAATGCGCCTCCTAAATGATCTTTTAGATCTAAACTGAGTCAATGAGACCGTACAATGTTGACATTGTTGTTTCTCGTGTTGTCTTTCCAGCTCTTAGAATTGGGGTCGAAACAGCCCGCCTCCTGAATGATCGTATTGACCTAAACTGAGTCAATGGGTCCGTATGATAATAACATTTTCCTTATGGGTGGTTGGCGGGTTTCTCTGGTGTGGTTTGCTCCTTTTTTCCTATCAAACAACTAACATCCTTATATCCCCTCCTTCTTTTTTTGTGTTTGTTTCTCTCTTGTAACACCTCTAATCTTCGGCACTGATATGACCTTATTGTGTTTCAAGTGCCATAAAACAGACCCCAAAAAATATTTTCTTTAATGATCTCATTGACCTAAATGAAGCCAATGTGACCGTAATAAAATTATAACATTTTTGTTTCCCGTGTGTCTGCCCAGCTTCAAGACCCACCAGAAGCCGCTGTCCCTGTCTGGCACAAGGAGCATCTCTGAGGACAGCGTCTTCTCCCCGGAGGCCAGAGAGGCCAACATCAGCGTCTTCCCCAAGTCAGCTGTGTCCGAGGAAAGCTTGCCCAAGTCAGCCTTCCAGGTGAGGGTCCTTTTGATGATGATTATTATTATTGTTGTTATTATTGTTATTATTTTCAGTGTTATTGTTATTATTATTATTATTATTA
>NW_004797691.1:202585-204131 GCF_000002075.1 Aplysia californica
TACAAGACAGACAGACAGACAGACAGACAGACAGACAGACAGACAGACAGACAGACAGACAGACAGACAGACAGACAGACAGACAGACAAAGGAAGAGACATACAGGTTGACAGGCGGATAGTCGTACGAATAAAAGGACTGACTGAAAGAGATTATCTGACTTAGGAGCAGCGACTTCTGCGAGACCAGTGGCCAATGTAGTTCAATCATCCTTATGACTAAATATGATTGGGTCTGCTGTGAACTGTCAGCGAGTGTCTCCTTGTGCGGGAGTTTGGAGGGGGGCGGTGAAGACAGGGAAAGTGATGTACGGGCTGACGTACAGACAGACTGACGGACCAAGAGACACACAGGCTGACAGGAGGATGGACGCGAGTATTACCGGGCGGGTGGACAAGCAGAAAGACTGACTGACGACCCTGCTGATGAATTAATTAAACAGACAGACAAACCGACTCACAAACAAGTGGAGATATTACCAGGCTGACAGCGAAACAGGAAGCAGACAAAGAAACGATGGACAGACAGTACGACCTACAGAGAGTTTGCTTTTGTAGCTATGTAGCCACACACAAAGTACATAGTTGCAATCGCATCGATATCCTTTCCTATACACAGAGTAAAAAAGACAAAGGTGTTAAATGGAAAATAGGCTAAGTCACATTAATCCTGCTAAGATTTAACCTATTTCTAACTTTGTTTACGATAAGCATGATTTATTGCTCTTAACTTAATTTGTTGTTTTAAAATGCAGTTTGTAAATGACTAGAATCTAGCTGGTTTTTCACTTGATTGATTTTATAGGGGGTATTAAACAGGTACAGTTGTAAGTTAAGGTTTAATATTATTATCCTGATTTCTTTTTCTCTCCTTAATATCGACTTATCTCTTATTTCGCTCGACCCCTTCTGTTGGAGTGAGGTGATGTAGGCTACTGGGTTTGATGTATGCAGCCATGCATGATGAAAGATTTAAAGATTGGGGCATGTGCAGTAATAGGGATGAGTCAGGGTTGTAAACGGGCTAAAACGGCGAAGAGCGTGCGTTTTTATTAGCGCGCGCCTGAAAGGAAAAGAGATGCCAGACCAATAAAAAAGAGCAAGAAATGCAAATAAAGAGGTTCATAAACTTGGTCGCTTATGTCAGTTGGGGAAAAAAGGAAATAAAACTGTGAAATAAGCACAGAAGTATGCATTTTCTTAATATTCTCTCCTCCCCCACCCCTACCCCCCCCCAAAAAAAAAAGATCTTATGGGGTCACGATTTAAAGTTGTAGAATGTTTCAACATTTAGCTGTTATTCTCGCCCTTTTCTCTGCCATTCTCTTTCGATTTTTCTGCCATTCCATAATTTAGATACGCTTGTCGCCTTTCTTTCGATCTCTCGCTGGCCCCTCCCCAATATCTATCTATCTATCTATCTATCTATCTATCTATCTATCTATCTATCTATCTATCTATCTATCTATCTATCTATCTATCTATCTATCTATAACATTCTAGTGGTCCGATCTTTCTGTCATGTTTTAGAAGAAACCACACAATC
>NW_004797691.1:205572-207104 GCF_000002075.1 Aplysia californica
GTGTGTGTGTGTGTGTGTGTGTGGCTTTTATTTGATGCAGGGTTCCTCTTCGTCTGAGAAATGGGAGAAAGGAAATGGAACGTAAACACAGATGAAGTCCGGGGCATGTTGGGGTCGTGAAGGGTCGAGAGGATTATTAGAGAGGAGATTGGGGGGATTAGGGGTTATTACGGTTATTAAAAATTGATTTTTACGAACCATATCTAGGATCTGATCGAGAGCACGGCATCCGACCAAAGAAACAGTACAAGAGTAGCGACAACAACATCAGCAGCAACAACATTATAACAAACATCGACGTGGGTGGTTGGCGAGTGCTCTGGTGTTGTTTGATCCTTCTTTCCTAACAAACATCTATCACCCTATTCTCTCCTTCTTTTCTTTATACATTACTTTACTCTCTACTAGTAATACCCCTAATTTTCGGCACTTATATGACATATTTGTGTTGCAACTGCCGTAAAATTCTTATTTTAAAGCTAAAACGAAACGTATATAGAAAAAGAGGATACTACTACTACTACCTTAATGACCGATTCTGTGTTGATGTGCATGTTTTGTTTTCTCATCAAACATGAGGATACGTGATACCATATTTCTCTCCCTATCCTTTTTATGTAAAGATAAGCAGACGTGGCAACGTTCTGATAGTACTCGGAAAGAATTAGTAAGAATTTTGCTGCACTTGCAACACAATAAGGTCATATCAGTGCCGAAGAATAGAGTATGTGTTCTGAGAGAGTAACATACACTAAAATGAAGGAGGAGAGATAAGGACGATATGTTTGATAGGAAAGAAGGAGCAAACCACACCAGAGCACCCGCCAATCAACCACACATATATAGAATAATAATAATTGCATTTATAGAGCGCCCATCCCCTCTCTATAGCATGCTCAATGCGCTTTACAACCAGCTGTCATAGAAGAAGAAAGTTAGAAAGGATGTAGGACCTATAACTACACTAACCCCGCCCCTTTCCCCCAACCTGCTCTTGTGTAATGTTTAGATCATCAAATCTTACAGTTTTTTGACTTTGTACTGAAGACAAATTGTATTGAAAGGGCAGAGTCGAAGTTTGGATGTTTTGTAACAATAAAGATCTTCAGATGGAAGCTAGGAAAGTAATGAAGTAAGAAAGAAGAAAAAGACCGAAAGAAAGAAAGAAAGAAAGAAAGAAAGAAAGAAAGAAAGAAAGAAAGAAAGAAAGAAAGAAAGAAAGAAAAAAAAAGGGCGGAACGAAGAAGGTAAGAAAATAGGAAGACGCCCAAACACCCACAAAAGGCCTTGGATGGTTGAGAGTGAAATCGGACCAGCAGAGCACATAACAAATCGAAACTGGTGAAGATTGTAATGGAATTTTGTCGGGGTTTTGGATCCGATTCATAAAACTGGCTTCCGTGGCGGGCAGGGGAGGTCAGCCATGGGGTGTTAGTCATCGGTCTGCTGTCAGACGGCTGATTCAGCCCGCCCCCCTGTCTGGCTGTCTCGCCAAGATCTCTCTCTCTCTCTCTCTCTCTCTCTCTCTCCTT
>NW_004797691.1:207979-209087 GCF_000002075.1 Aplysia californica
TCCCCCTCTCTCTCCCTTCTCTCTTCCTTCTCTCCTCTCTCTCTCTCTCTGTCATCTCTGCCTCTTCCTCTGCCTCCCTTCTCTCTCTCTCTCTCAACATCCCCCCTCTCTCTGCCTCTCTCTCTCTCTCTCTCTCTCTCTCTCTCTCTCTCTCTCTCCCGTTCTCTCTCTTTCTCCCCCCCCTCTCTCCCTCCCTCGATCCTTCGTGCCAGACAGGAAAATGACGTGACGTCAGAATCAGTTTCAATCCTAGTAGCGTGCCCTACCAGACAAAGCTGCGTGAATATTCATCTGTGTGTTGCGTTGCTGCTGCACATTGATCCATGCCTCTGATGAGTAAAAGAAAGAAATGACGTCATTGACATTGGTGCTTTGTTGAACGCTTGGATTATGTTCAGACGTCTGTGTTTAGATTTGTAGTAAAGTGTAGACGAGGAATTGTGAAGTGTCTGGATTATTATATCTCTATAGATGAGTACTGTGAACTGTTTAGATGTCTCTGTTTCCCATGTGGCCTTGGTTATGTCGGGGTGCTTTATGCGTGAGTATAGGGCTTGTGTGTGTATGTTTTTGTGTGTGAGTAATTTCTGTGTGTTTGTGTTTTCTGTGTACTCGTGTTTTCTGTGTGTTCGTGTGTGTGCCTGTGTGTATGTATGTGTGTGTGTTCTCTCTCTCTCTCTCTCTCTCTCTCTCTCTCTCTCTCTCTCTCTCCCGCTTAAGCGCGTCCCCCCCCCCCACCCCCACTATTACTGCTACTCATCCCCATACCTTTTTCCATTTTGTGTACTCCCCCCCCCGGTATCTCCTGAAACCCAGCTTTGTCATCGGTCGTCAATTTGTCTGTTATTTCCTTATGCTTTCCTTCCTCCTCTTATCATCGTCTGCAATGCATGCCCCCCCCCCCTCGAAAAAAAAGGAGGAGATCTTTCTTGCCACCACTTAAACCCATCATTTTTCATGTGATCATCCGTTCACTGACTTTTGCCCCCTCACTGACTTCCACTCTCATTGAGGATCACGTTAAGATGTTAGACCTTCCGTAACCTCTTAAATGTCGATATCACCGCTCCCTCCTTCTCCTTCTTTTTTTCCTTTCTCTCTCTCTCTC
>NW_004797691.1:211055-212530 GCF_000002075.1 Aplysia californica
TCTGTCTGTCTGTCTGTCTGTCTGTCTGTCTGTCTGTCTGTCTGTCTGTCTGTCTATTTATCTGTCTGTCTGTCTGTCTGTCTGTTTTGCCGGTTTATCTGTCTCTTTTCCGACTGTTGAAAGTTTTTGTTTATCTTAAATTGACCACCTTGTCGATGACATTGGTTTGTTGGTCTGAAGTCATTCTGGGTTGGTTTGACTTTTGCTTGTTTCCATACTCAATGTTCCTGTCTCTTTCCCCATGTCCCCCTTTTGTTTACTGATATGTTTAACTATACCCTGTGAGTGGTTAGCGGGTGCTCCGATGTGTTTGCTCCTTCTTAGCAATCGAACATCTGTCGTCCTGATCTCTCCTCCATTATTTGTGTTTTGTTACTCTGTTGTAACACCCCTACTCTTCGGCACTTATGACCTTATTGTGTTGCGAGTGTCGTAAAACACTTACTTCAACTTAAACACTATCTATACCCCTGTTGTGTCAGTGTGCTTCTCTTCTCTTTATCTTTAAAAACAAACCGACAAACCAACAAACAAACATTAAATAGACATAATAAGATATCAATACATCAAACAAACAAACCACTTATAGTAATAGACATAATAATACATAAGTGAGAAACGCCAGATTTATCTGTAAAAAGCAGCCAGCATCTTCGATTGTGTTTAGTCGATAGAACTTAGTCTCGGCCCACCGATTCCCTTGGCATGATGGGACGTCACGCTCTGAGCGCGGGTCGATTGCCTGGTTGCCTGGCTGGGAATGCGACGGTGATCTCCCTTTAAGTTTATAATGTTCTCATCAATTGTCTTCTGTTTAACCTGCCCTCCGCTGGGAGACGCTGGGCGTAAAATGCTATTTCCGTGAATGGAGGCTTGAGTTAAGAAAGAAGGCTTGATAACGTCTTAAGTGGGTGTGTTATTTGAGTTCTGAAATGTTCATTCTTCTTATTATTAATGCCACAGCACCAGCCCCCTTTTTTTTTGGTTCCAAGAAAACAAATTTACCCCCCAAAAAAAAAAAACCCAACCGCTTTACTTTCTCTGCTAGTTGATAGTTGAAATGGGGCATTGGTTTTCACCTAAGCAATCCATGACAATTCCGTCTGGGTGTGTCCACCAAAATGGCTCAACACATAACAAAAAACTGGTGGGTTGGAATGTCCCATGCAGCATTTCAGTTTGGCCGTGTGGTGACTCATCAGCCATAGGCCCAGCCAGAACTAATAAACAAAAATTAATATATTCTAATTTTCAATTTGGATGGTGTGGTCGCTTGTTACGGAAGTGCTTCCTTTTTAAAAATTAGGCCTACCTGTTCTAAGGTAGGCCAACAATACCAAAATTATTTGAAAATAGTCTTGTTTTAAAGACAGACACCGAATGTTGACCTAGGCTCTGGCCACACTGATTGAAGCAGAGCGAACACAGCAGAGCGCGACAGTGAAAATACAAAGACAGACTGAAAGAGGTGACTG
>NW_004797691.1:212827-223211 GCF_000002075.1 Aplysia californica
CCCCCTCCCACTCCCAAACATCTCGGCCTCAACAGCCAACACCATCCGGAAAGAAGTCGAGCAACCGAGACAGCGACCAGAGCCTCATCAGTGTTGACAGCTCCGAGAACGAGGAGGTCAGTTGTTGTTGTCGTAGTTGCTGCTGCTGCTGCTGCTGTTGTTGTTGTTGTTGTTGTTGTTGTTGTTGTTGTTGTTGTTGATGTTGTTGTGAGTGGTTGGCGGGTGCTCAGGTGTGGTTTGCTCTTTCTTTCCTGTCAAAAATCTATCGTCTCTTTCTCCCCTCCTTCTTTTTTGTGTTTGTTCTCTCTTGTAATTGTAATACCTCTAATCTTCGGCACTTTTCTGACCGTATTGTGTTGCAAGTGTCGTAAAACTCTTACTAAAACTAAAATTTGTTGTTGTTGTTGTTGGTGGTGGTGGTGGTGCTGTTATTGCCGTCATTGTTATTGTCCGTGTTATTGTTGATGATGCTGTTGTTTTCGTTACTGTTGCTGTTTTTTTGTTGTTGTCGTTGTCGTCGTTGTCGTTGTTGTTATTATTGTTGCTATTGTTGTTGCTTTGGTCACTGACTGTTAAAGGACGCCAGTGGTAGGTCCCACTTCTTTTCTTTCCCTCGATTGCCTATGTTTGTATATCTTTTCCCGGCATTGCTTGACCATTATAGTTTCGATGTGCTTCTCTAAACTCAAACTCAAACTCAAACTGAATTACCGGTATCGTAACGATGTTCTTCTCTTTACTAGAACTAGTGGGTGGGTAGCGAGTGCTCCGGTATAACCTGCTTTATATTTCCTATCAAACAACTGTCGTCCTTATCTCCCCTCCTTATATTCTTCGTCTGTTACTTTCTAGTAACTTCCGTAATTTTCAGCACTAGATATGACCAATTTTTGTGTTACAAGTGCTGTAAAACTCCTTACGAAAGCTAGAATTAAAATCTTTACTTTCTCTTCTCACAGGAGGACTTGTTTACAGCCAAGTGGAAAGCTTCCGTCCCCTCTAGAAAATCTAACAGCGAGTCCAGTCTCAGTCAAGGTAACTGGCCGAGGGAGGGAGAGAGAGGAAGAGAGAGCGAGAGAGTGGAGGAGAGAGAGAGAGAGAGAGAGAGAGAGAGAGAGAGAGAGAGAGAGAGAGAGAGAGAGAGAGAGAGAGAGAGAGAGGGGGAGAGGGAGAGATAGAAAGAGAGAGAGGGAGGAGAGAGAGAGGGGGAGGGAGGGAGAGATAGATAGATAGATAGATAGATAGATAGATAGATAGAGAGAGAGAGAGAGAGAGAGAGAATGAGAGAGAGAGAGAGAGAGAGAGAGAGAGAGAGAGGGGAAGAGAGACTGAGAAAAGACCAAACAGACGAAGGGAAACAGACAGCTGGATAAAGAGAGACAAAGGGAGAGAGATGAATAGATTTATATTATATAGAGAGAAAGGAAGCTATGTGTAAGATTTTGTTCACAGAAGCTGGTCACAAAACACACCATTAATCTGTTCTGATGGAGGGTCAAAAACATAATACTTTATAAGCATAGTTTATGTTGTTCTAATCTTGCCTGGTCCGAAAATTCAGCTCTCCGAAGTTGTTTCTTTATGTAATATCTCAAGACGATAGTTTAGTGTCTTTTGTACTATGTGCTTGCTATTTTTTTAAATAAGTGTGTGATGAGGCCTTTCAATTCTGCAGTCATGAACTGTGAGTGCCCTTGGCTACTTTAGATTAAATCATAAGATGACTAGATGGTACATATTATACATCATTTTAAAGTCAGTATCCTCTAGGTCGCAGTAAATTGCCTCCCCACCCCCCCCCCCCACCCTTTTCCCTTTTTCCCCTCACAAACTTGGCGAGTGCCTTTGGTTTGGGTTGACATTACATCCCAACTGTATTAATAAAATGGTACATGCGCACGTTGCTTTTTAGAATATCTATCAAATCGTCTTCGTTTGTCATGCATCGTTTAGAAGTTATTGTGTTATTGACATTCCGCTTGGGTTCAAAAGGATTGATTTGGTATTTATTTTCCCAAGGAAATAATGCGTCCATCCCAATGTTCCTCGCTGTAAATAGAAAAAATCAATGTAGAATTTTGCAGATTTTGTCTCTGTCGGTTGAAAAATGTCAAGCGGTCGTCATCTTCCAAAAGTGTGGTGATGCTTTCCTCTGAATGAGTAGGACACGCAGGCACTTGTACGACCGAGTTCAGCTTTGTGGTGTAGGGATGATAGGAACGTTTGCAGGAGGAATTTCAGCAGAAGCACACTAGAAAAAAAAAACGAAAAATACCCCCCCCCCCCAAAAAAAAAGCAACAACAAACAAAACCAATCAACCAACCAACAAACAAACAAAAAGGAGGGGTGAAGGGGTAACGGAGGGTGGATCTCAGAAATAAAGGTCAAGAGATTAATAATTATTATTGTTGCTGCTGACTACAAGCAGTCTTGGAATTGCCACAAGTTTGTGTGTGTGTGTGTGTGTGTGCGTGCGTGCGTGCGTGCGTGTGTCCCCCGCGCATGGGTACGTGTGTATGTGTATGTGTGTGTATGTGTATGTGTGTGCGTGCGTGCGCACTCGCTGGCGTGTATTATGTGCATTTGCGCGCAGACACGCGAATTACATGATGCCACTTTGACTGCTGGTTCAATCTGTTTGAGCATGCCCCATGTTTCACCTACTCTGCTCAAGAGATTGGTGTCTGGGGTCTAAAAGGAACAATTCTGCTTTTGTTTCATAGAGAAGATGAAGTCGACGCACGCGATATGCGCCGATCCCGTGTTTGTCTGAAACCACCACGTTCAGTTACACTTATAACTCTATATTTAAAGCTGTTTAAAGTGACGAAAAGCATTTTTGTTTTCTCTCAAAAGTATTTCCGTACCTCTGAAAAAGATATTAGTCAAAGATTAATTGGGGTGGGTGGGGGGGGGGGGGGGGGGCTGAAGTCCCTACCCTTTGTATCACTGGCCCTTGCGCGTTACAGTAACGGGAACTAGTTCTAGATTGGCTGGGTTTATTGCTACTACTACTACACGTTGAAGAGAAATCATAAGCCTTTTCACAAACACTGTTATATACCGAACTTTTGAGTGATTCTTCAAGAGGATTAAATTGTCAATGTTCAGCAGATTTCACTTAAGTGTGATAGTTCTCGTTGTTGAAGATTGCCTGTTTCTTATGTTTAATACATTCATGAATTTCAAAATCTATCATAAATCCTTCTAAAACTGCTCTTTCCACGCGAGGTATTTCTCAAATAGCCTCAACTGAGAAGCCCTATCATGCTTGATAATGACAAAAACTGGCTCAAATTTTACCTGCAAAAACTATAGGTGTCGGACAAATCTGTTAATGATTCAGTTTTAGTTTATTGTCTGCTATTTCTATGGCCCAGGTGTTATTTGTGAAGTCCTACACATTCTTCATGATTTTGCAGGCCCGAGAATCGATAAATAATTGCCATGGAAACTAGTAATGTACTATGTCTTTGTGCTCGGTATTTTATGTGAACTGTCTGTGAAATGCAACGTCAACAGATTTCCTCTCGTTTTGAAAATGTCACCGAGGGAACAATTAAGACGTTACAGATAATGCTCACTTCAGTGTTGCCATTTGCCTTTTTATAGACGCTTTTGGTGTTTTTAACTTGGAAGCTGGATGGTGAATGAATTCAGAGGCTGCACGCCCAAACAGTGAATTACTCGTCGATCTTACCACGACGTGTGGCAAACAGACATAATAATAGTCGCTTATTTTATCTATCTTTCTTCCTCGACTCATCCTGTCTCTTATAATCTTTCTTCCTGTGCTCTGTCTGGGCTTTTCCCTTTCTTTTTCTTTTTCTCTGACTCTTTCCCTGTTGACACGCAAGGTTTCAAATTTTATTTGCAAGAGCCTTAAGCCGTGACATACTTCTGTAATGGACGAATAGTTCGTGGACTCCGTCAACAAAGAAAGACTGTGTTTGCGAAGAATTTCTTTCCTTAGCCGACCTTACCGTGTTTGCTGTAGACAATCTTAGCTTTAGCTGCAAGTGCTAAGGAGAAAATAAAGTGACAGAAGACGAAGAAAACAGCTGTAAGAATTGTCACTTAATGGGCGTTTTCCTTCTCAGGTCTGTTCAAAAGATATACACCTCACACAATATGTCAAGATCATTTAAGTCTTTGTCTTCGTTTCTCTTTTCCTGGAAAGGTTTACAGCTCTGTTGTTATATGTTATGAACTCGTGATTTGGTTAGCCTATCAAGGGTAGGTTTATATGTTTTTGTTTATTTGTTTGTTTTGCTTTTTTAAAATTTGTTTTTAGTATGGACAAATGTAGGCCTACTGGAAAGACACGACAGCCCAGAAATGTTTGGAGATAAATTAATTTGTTTGCTTCTTAAAAAAAAAATCCAGTTAGATATAATCTGTCTCCTTTACTTTGTTTAAAAATTCTTGTTGCATTACCCTGATCACAGATTGTTATGTTTGAATCCCGAGTAAGTTCAACTACAGTAGGCTACTTATTTTTTGCAGGTTTTACTGGATTTTTCATTTGAGAACATTGATTTCTTTTTGCACCACTTATTTCGTTTTTCTTTTTCTTTTTTTTTTGATGTGTATTAAAGCCAAGATGGATTCTCTTGACTTCACTGGCATAGAGAAGACAGAGGTGTTGAAGAGCAGCGCTTTAAAAGACAGAATGTCCATCAAGCCAAAGGGCCGTAAAGCTACCCGTCAGTCACGGAAGAAGAAAGAGGTAAGTCTGCTCTGCCTATGAAAGGAACAGGCTCGATCACGTCTTGTATAAAGAATACTCTTCTAAGAGATCCAAATGCTTTGGTAACCTAAGGTGAGATCTTCTTCTTCAGGTGACAGGTCTGGAGCAGACATTGATGGTCATGGTAACCCATTCTTTCCTGTTGTCAATCCTCTTGATCAGCTCAGTTTTTCTTGTTATGCTGTTTGTCAAAAAATTGTTCTGGCCATCTGTGTATGTTGTTCTCTGTCTTTCTCTGCTCTTTTTCCCTCAATCTTTCCACAGAGAAACAGTTCGTCAAACCTTTTTGTTTAATTTGCTTTACGAAGAAAATTGATAAATATTATTATAATGAAAGTAATTAATTTTAATTTATAAATTCATACTGGACATAAAGTAAACGTATACATTTGCAATGAGCTAAGTAAATTTGTAATCGACAAAGTAAATGAGTAAGGTTTGCAATGAAATGAAAGCATTCAATTCATTTATCTATCTTTCCTTTTGAAGTGTAATATTCTGTGTGGAAAAGCTAACCCACCAGAAATGTTTTACCAACATCATTGTTAAAAGTTTACAAATCTTGAAAGCTCATCTTAACAGTACTATATATGTTTTTATGGTTTCCTTTTTATGTTGAAAAGTAAAAAGAAAGAAAAAAGCGCCGTATTCTCAGGTGGACTTTTATGAATCGGTTCATTTATCATTGATGCTGTCATGCCCCCCCCCCCTCTGACAAACCGCTTTGAGGTTCTAGGGGAGGACAGGGGGGATTCTCCCTCCGCCCTCTCTCCTCCCCCCCCCCCCCCCCCCCTCCCTTCCCCCTCCTCATTTTCAAAACAACTGGGATCCAGTCAGTACAGTGAAAAAAATGTATTTAGATAAAAATGAGTTAACTGCAAAATACAGCTAAATAAGGAACAACAGCAGAAATACCGATGCCAGGATGTCAAACAAATATGCCCACTTGTGTTTTGCATGCTCATATGATCTTATGCAGTCATGAGCACGGTAAAACTCTTACTAAACTAACTACTAAAACTAATATGCTGCTGAGGGTTTCATTTGAAATCTGTACTGCCAGTATAAAAAGAGGAAGCATATTATGAAATTGTTGGTTTTGTCCTACAGTTATTGTTGTACCCACAGAGTGCATCTCCCCTGTCTCTGCCCAGTCTGAATGAGGAGTCCCCTACGAGGTCAAGGCCAGAGGAAATCCCCTCTCTGAAGCCATCAGGTATGTCATTATGCATGTAATTCTGATGGGCATACCGGGTCGATATGATAATTGCAAGTGTTTTACATCCCAATTGACACATATAGACCGTTTGGGGGGCTGGTTGCTTTGTTCCTGCCTGTCAGTGAAGTACAACATTCCAACAGATGGAGATATTCAACAACAAAAATACTTCCTTGTTTGAGAATCTAACACAAGACTTTTGAGTGCAATGCAGAATAACCTAACATTGTCACAGAGAATGTGGGAGGGGGTGTGGAGCTTGTTGCTTTTTAAGCTATATTGTTGTCCTGGCTTTTTTCTGGAGGTGATGATAAATTCAATTAATTAGTTTTATGCTATGTAAGTGACAAAAAGATAGAGAGAGAGAGAAGAGAGCGAGAAAGAGAGAGAGAGAGGGAGAGAGAGAGAGAGAGAGAGAGAGAGAGAGAAATTAAACAGCTCCTAAATACAGTACAAATGTTCTCGACTTTCCTAGGATCCCCAGTCACCAAAGATGCAGTGAAGCCCACAGCTCTCAAGTCGGACGACAAGTCCCAGGTGTCAGCGTTTGGTCAGTCTCCGGCCAGCTCCTCTGGTTCTACCAAAGCTAAGGTGTCTTCCATAACAGTTGCATCATCACCAGCAACATCACCATCGACAGCGGCGCCGCCTTCTTCTGGCCTGTCGTCTTCTCCACCAAAGGGGGTGACTGCTGCCTCCTCAAACAGCAGCACGAAGTTGTCGGGCTCACAGAGGTTCAGTGGTGTCTATTCTCCAACGTCTGCAGGGGCCTCAGGGCCAGGCCAAACTCCCCAGGCCTCTAGTCAGACCACAGCTAACAGCAGCAGCAGCAGCAGCAGCAGCAACAACATTCCTTCGGTCAGTTTAAGTGAGAAGAAGTCTGATGTATCATCTGCCTCTGACAGAGGGGCGGAGGTCACAAGTGGCAGACCTCCAGTTGGTACCTCCGGCCAGAAACAGCAGCAGCAGCAAGATGACGCAAAGTGTGCTGTGGATATTAAGGCAAGAATGTCCAATTTTCAAGCGTTTGGAGGGAGCTCCAAATCGTCTGCCTCAGAGAGTCCTTCTCTGAAGGTGTCAGATACGAACTCTAATGTCACACTTTCACCAAAAGAGGACTATAAACTGAAGCGACAGAACCGCAGTAAGACGTTGCCTGGGACAACAGAAGACCAGCAGCAGGCATCCCCTCGAGTGCAGCGGGCCAGCTCACACAGAGTACAAGGCTCCCCAGCTAAGATTGAGATTTCCCAAAAAGAGCCTGTGGTCACCATTTCAGAGAACAGCACCACTTCTGCTGCATCTATCGTATCCACATCAACAGCTTCTGCTACGTCAGGGCTTAAGACCAGCACCTCTTCCAGTGTGAGGAAACTGGACTCCTCTAGATACTCATCAGTGGACTCTGGCTCATCAGCTTCAAGCGAACCATCATGGATTAGTATGGTGCGCAAAAAGAAAGAAGAAAGTGAAGCAGAGGTTGAGGATGCTAAAAATAAAACTGTCGACTCTGTTAAACAAGACTCTGCGAAGGCTGCCGCTTCGTCTGCTGCTAAAGCAGGAGGCAATGCCTCCACTCCTAAATCGGTGTTCAGCTCCTCAAGTTACTTAGAGAAAAAGAGAGGAAGTGTTGATACGACCTCAGTGAAAGCGAAAGAGGCAAATGAACAATCTGTAAAGAAAACAGACAATCCTTCATACGACGGAAGTGCCAAGCGACCAAGTGTTGACGCTGGCTCCACTAAACGTCCGAGCATTGATATTGGCTCTACCAGGAGAGAGAGTATTGAGATTAACATTTCTGAGCTAAGTTCAGTAAAAGCTCTTAGCAGTACATTTGGTAGTAGCAGTCGTGGTGAGAACACTAACCGAGTGGGGAGTCAGAAGGACAATACAAATACGGCTGGTTCTACTTCTGACAAAGCTAAGATGTTTTCTTCATCCGCTGGCAGCATTTCCGGCAATAACTGGTCTTCTAGTGTCAGTGAAGATAATGAGAAAAAGGCCTCAGAGAGCAGTGGAGTCAAACCTTCTGGTGTGGGTCACTTCCGTGGTGGTAGTGTCAAAACCTCGCCCACAAAGTCTATTGAGGGTCGGTCTGCGTTCCCTAACAGAGGAGGCAGTGTTAAAGTTTCATCCACTTTCAGTCAGTTGTCAGAACCACCAAGGACTGGAGGAGCGAACACATCTGCTTCATCCACATCGAAACTGGAACAGAAAACAGACACCTCTGGAACCACATCCTCATCTTCATCAGCATCATCATCAGCACCTCACTCTTCCCAGCACGCAACTCAGTCAAATTCTAGCACGTCTTATCACGCACAGGCGGTAACATCATCTTCCTCCTCCTCCTCCTCTTCCGCTACCACCCCTGCCTCTACCTCCAGCTCCAAGAGTGGGCTGGGCACATCTACTGGCACCAAAACCCAAACCAACACTGCTTCTAACTCTGCTAAACCACCCTCTGGTGTGCAAACCTCTGCGTCATCATCCTCCACCTCTGCAAACCCACCCTCCTCTTCCCAGTTTGGTGTGAAATCCTCCTTTGCTTCAAGTTCCCCGAGTGTAAAACCTGTAAACTTCTCTGGTGTGAAGTCTTTATCCTCCTCCTCATCTCCGGCTTCGGGCAATGTACCCTCCTCTGCTTCAGTGTCATCATCGTCAAACCCTGTAGCTGCTTCAGTGTCGTCATCTGTTACACCCTCAAAATCATCATCATCATCATCATCTTCATCATCAACAACTCCCTCTGCCCGGGCCAGCTCAGTGCGGTCACACTCCTCCTTTGTCTCCTCCCCTGCCTCCCGCCCCCAGCTCTCCACCACCTCCCCGTCCCTGTCGTCTCGCTCCTCTGGCATCACCAAATCACCCTCCATGAAGGCCACATCTACCGGTGCTCCGGAGAAGCAGGAGGAGAAGACGACCAACACAGCCAAAGTTCCTGCCTGGAGGGCCAACCTGCAGAAGAAGAATGAAATGAAGATTGAAATCATCGAAAACTCATCCTCATCCTCATCCTCTTCTTCTCAAAGCAAATCTGAGAATTTGAAAAAGAACAATGATAATTCACGCGTGGCTGAAACAGCAAAGGTATTTTCCATGTTTAAATAAAATCAGTTTTATAATGGAATATAAAGTAGATTGAGATTTCAGAGTGCACTCTCCAATCAATTTTGTTTCATCAGTTCAAAGGCACTTTATAGCCTCTTTCATTGCTTATAATATCAAACAGCAGTTCATGCATGCTTTCCCTTAAGCTATATTCATAGTCACACATCACATTGAAAATATTTCAAGATAAAAACTTGCATTTCTATTTAAAAGCAAAGATGTAGATTAATCAAAAACAAAAATAGTATCATCTCATCTTAAAACATTTACTTTAAAAAATTTTAACTTTTAAATATCAATCTCTCTTGGTCCCTTGCAACATTAAATTGTGTCTTTCTTGTTTTGGGTATTTATCATTGTTTTATGGAACCCCTGTCATCCATTTCATATATCTTTCTTCTTGGTGAAACTGTGTCTTCTCTCCATCTTTTGTCCCTTTTTTTTTGGTGATATATCTGGATTGGTACCTCTATTATTTTCTTTTTTTTTATACACTCTGTATGTCTTGTGTATTTACGTAATGAGCTAGGGTTGCTTGTATCTGCTAGTACAAGCTAGATTTGGCTATGCTTTTATAGTTTCCCCTCCCTTTTTTTTGGTGAAATTTTAGGTTACACTTCTCTTCAATATTCTATTTGAGTTTAAAGCTAATAAAACATTTGCTGTTCTAATGACTTCTTTTACATCTTGTGCAACATTTAAATTGCTAATTTGCAAAAAGAACTTGAAATGTTTCTTTTAGTGGAAAAATGTAGATTGTTATGATAGTTTTTATGCTATCTGGTCCTTTTCATATTAAGAACAAGTTGCAATGTGTCCCTCAAAGTTCCATGAATATCGAATAAATGTCGTGCCCACCGTACCTATGATTAAAGATATGTGTCAGATAATTCAATTTGCATTAATGACCGCACTGGCCAGGAAGACACTTATTTATGTAAATTTTAGAAACAAATTGAGAATATTGACTGGCATTCTCTGACCTCAGGGCAGTGGGTAGTGCAGTAGACAAGTGGGGATGATTTAATGAGAGATGGTGGGTTCCTTAGAAACAGTGTCTATAAACAGTTGATTGGCACTGGTCTTAGTGCTGGACATGTCTTGTTTTTTCAACCTGAGATATTATGTTTTTTGTGTCTATTTTCCTGTTTTGTCCAATACTCTTCTGCTCTTCTGAAAATTCTACCCTCCTGCTTTCTGCTTCTCTGTCTGTCTGTCTGTCTGTCTGTCTGTCTGTCTGTCTGTCTGTCTGTCTGTCTGTCTGTCTGTCTGTCTGTCTGTCTGTCTGTCTGTCTCTTCT
>NW_004797691.1:223517-227765 GCF_000002075.1 Aplysia californica
TCTCCTCTCTCTCTCTCTCTCTGTCTGTCTCTGATGCAAATAATATGCTGCTTGTCTCTGCTTGGTCTGTCAATCTGCCCTCCTGTCATTGCTGTGTTCTTCTGCTTATATGTGCTCTCATCCAATGACTCTTGCATCGTTTCAACTTTTATACATACCAACACAGCAGTTCACAGCACAATGCATATGTTCACATACTTTGTTCGAACAAATACTTATGACGTATGCATGCATATTATGCAGACACTTGCTCAGCTCATTTGCAAACACACACCCACTCACGCAGCCCACCCCCCGCCCCCTCACATGCAGAGACAAATATTTAAAACACTCATGCAGGCATACACCCACCCACAGAGCCGTACAGTCACACATTGGTAAGTGCTGTTTACACAAAACATGAATCAAAACATACATGCACAAGCATTATATCCATCAGTAACCAAATGTCCACCACAAAACAGCAAGATCTCTCATGTTTACTGGGCTCCTTATCTTTATGTCCTTGTCTGCCTCTGCATTTCAGCTCGCCAGCTGTCTATTATTCGCGCAACTCTTTACTTCTGTTGTTGCTTCTGATTGGCCATTTCATTAACCGCTTGTCACTCATTTTGATGTTTTTCCTAGAAGACGGACTCACCTGCAACTGGAAGTGCACTCTTGCAATCAGACAAAGCGTCAAACAGATCTTCCAAAGTGTTGGACATGGTAAAGAACTTCCAAAACCTTCAGGTGTCTTCATAAGGCAGGAGCAGGGCATGGATGTGGATTTTTGAGTCAGTCTGTTGCAGAGTTTTTGCTTATTTGTAGTTTGTTAGTCAGTTAGGTTTGTATGTTATGGGGTTGTTTTTTTTTACATTCTTTGAATTGTCAGTGATGTTTAAATTTTCAATGAGTGTTGATGATTATTTTACTTTCATTGATTCATTTTATCATCTTATTGATTTGATTCTACATTTGCTTTTTTTTGCTTTTGTGCACAACTTTTTTCGATATTATTTGTATGCATTCGTTAAAAAAGTTGATGTCAGCTCCAGACCAGT
This sequence comes from Aplysia californica, assembly GCF_000002075.1. NCBI lineage: Eukaryota > Metazoa > Mollusca > Gastropoda > Aplysiida > Aplysiidae > Aplysia > Aplysia californica. The sequence continues at coordinate 224,561 of NW_004797691.1, forward strand.
AGAATTTTCCTTTAGGAAGGAAAAGGTAAAGACCAGGAGATTGACTTTAAACTTAAGCTGCATATGGTTTCTTGACATAAAGGTAATAGCAAGTTTATGATGTGTATTAATTTACAGTCTCTGTAATGTCAAACATTATTGATTTGTTTGTATGTAAGTTTCCTAAGTTATAAATCTGTACATTCTCTCCGAACAAAATATGAAACAGTTAAGGGAAGTGTTAACGAAAGCCATTAATGACACTAGTTTGTGTTATACATTTTAATTTTGCCTATCTGTTGAAACTCAAAGTTGTTTGCAATGTTGCCATGGATTTCATTGCTTTCTGTCAGTAATTATCGAAACTTCAAATTGTTAACAGTGAAATGATGTAAGTTTTAGACCATGACTCCAGGTGGTTTGGGATTGTTGATAATATTATGCTAGCAAAAAGAAGAGTCCTAACAGTTTCTTTGTTTTAATTCACAAAGTTTCTAAAAAGGTACAGATTTCATTTGTTGTATCAGTATACACCATTGGTTTCTGAACTGATCAGATATTCTGATTGTAATGCTGAAGACTTTCATTTCATTGTACTCATTTCTTACAGTTTAAAGCATCCATGCTAGACTGCCTTAACTTCTAAGCAGAGCATGATTAGACCTAAACCAATTTTTTTATGTCCTTGCGACTAGCTTTTTCTTATGGGGGATGTTATAGACTCATAAGATTTCACCCAAGTTTTCAGACATTTATCAGTTTTTCAGATTAGGTTTCAATTTTAACTGCTTACACTCAATTTATCAAAATAAAATGCCTGAAGCATTTCTGAGTAATATTGCAGGACCATTAACTTTACATTAATTTGTGCTGGAAGATCAAGGGGCCAAAGCACTCACCAAATATTTTCTGTAGGGGACATTCCTGTGCTACATTTTTGCACTTTTCTCATTAATCATTATTTGTATTTTTTTGCCAGTCTGAAATTTGTTGTATAATTACCTGCTCACCTAGTGTTAATTTTACGCTTATTTTACTTTTCCATAAGATGGACAACTTGATTAGCAACAATGCCTTGAATGTACTATGTTATGATCTGCCTGAACACTGAAATGATGAACAAACTGAACGTTTTGTTTGAATAGGTTTCTGAGAGAAGCCCCATGATTTCATTTTCATTGCTTTTATTTCTGTACGTCGGCTTACAAATAAAAGAAGTATTTTTGAATGCACTGAAAAGTACACAGCTTGTGTCCTGGATAATAATGGAAACACGGATACTTTTTCTATTCCAGGTATTTTTTTAAAACAAGTACCCAAAAAATTTCTTTGATGTGCTGCTCTTGCCCATTAGCAGTAATAGCAGGGAAATATGTTAATGCACTCTCACTATCATCGTGACCAGTATTGAATTCAAGGAGCTGTCAGTGCTGCCTGTATGTCAGTTACGGGATTACAATACTCATCCGTTGCATAAAATCCAACTCTCTAAAACCAAGAAGTTTTGTCAATTCACAGCTGCTGAAATAAGATGTGCTCATTTTTGTTGATAACTTTCAAAGACTACGAAGTTAATGACTCGAAGAATCACTTTAGTTTGTATTTTTGGAATGTTTGTCCTGTGATGAGTTTCTTGAAGATGCACCCTTTTGAGAAAGACTTACTATTTGAAGTCAGGAGGTACGAAAAGACAGTTATTCCAAGTGTTGTTTATATTGTAAATTATTTTCTTATATTGCCTACCATTATTGCAGGCTACTTTTTTTTTCTTAAAACTTTATCACATTCCTCATTGATGTCAGACAGTCTGATGGTATTTTTTACAAATTCTTTTTTGTTGTTGTTTTTATGGTGCAAGTGATGTCAGTGTTGCAATAAGGAAACTATTGCAACATATTCCTCTTCAAACTTTTCTATTTTGTAGATTTTTTTTCTAGCATTACTTTATTTTTTTGATTTGTAGGTTTTGTGTTCAGAGCTGTTTGTAGCCTCCTTTTTAAATAACTTGACAAAGTTGAAAGGGACATTAGACCCATAAACTTATCGGACCAGTATGTAAAGATGTTGATGTAATTCTTAATATTCACCTGGCTTCTTCAAATTCTTTGCTCTTTTCAGTAACCAATTCAGCAGAACCATATATGCTGTTAGTTAATTTTTAGTTAAGTTTAACAATTTCCGTAATATGAAGCCAACATTTATCCAAAGTATAGTTAAATCATATTTATTGCAGAGAAGAAATGCTTCATGGCTCTTGTATCATTTAGTAATGTTATATCCTCAGTCTTTCCACAGGTATTAACTTTATGTAAATTGTTGTAGTTAAAAGATTCCAGATGTATTTCTTTATTAGACAGACCATGCAGTAATCTCCCCTTCAGATACAGTTTCATCAAATCACGGAGAGATCATATATAATTTTGCTTTCGCATTTTAATTAAAAACTGAAAGTAAGATGTCCTGTAGTTTTGGTGTGAGAACACCACTTGTGAGCTGACTTTTCTGAGTGGATGGAATGTTGGTTGTATTCAGATTAATGAGGTAGACATGTTCAGCAAAAAAAAATTTTTCTTTGTTGTTTTTTTATTGTAGTATTTGACTGAGATAAGTTATTCATTGTTTTTTGTCTTTTGAATGTGGATTCACCCCCCCCCCCCAAAAAAAAAGAACAAAAAAAACCCGACAACTGGATAAGCTATTCTACTTTGAGTATAAACATAGAAACTATGAATATTATTATCATAAGTTTGCACGAAGACAAAGCAATGGAAAGTGTCTGGCTTTGGGGAATGAAAGAAAATTGTTCCCAAAAATAGTTACTTACCTGCAGAAGTCAAAGATAATTCTGTGTACATTGTTATATTTCTGCTATATTTGATTGAATATGTCCTTGTGAAAGTGAGTTTGTTATACTTCTCTTGAAGGGTAAAAAGTATTACTTTTTAAGTGAGAGAAAATAAATGTACATGTCCATTCTGCTTTCATCATTATGTACATATTGTATTCAACACTCTCTGATTGTATCATGCATGCTTGTTTTTCTACTCGTAACATACAAATATGTTGTGTCTATCCCTGCAAGTGTTCAGAGAAAGTCATTCCACTTTGCTGTTGATGTTGTTGTTCGTTGCGGTTCATGGACACTTCCTTTGGTGCTTGAGTCATCGATACACCCGAGATCTCTCTCTCCTCCCACCACACCATCATCCCCCCTCCCCCCGTCTCC
>NW_004797691.1:227865-230532 GCF_000002075.1 Aplysia californica
CCCCCCCACCCCCCACGCCTCCTTTAACTTTCTGTGCCCCTCTCGAGTTAATCAAGCTAATTATTCACGGTGCATATTTTGTAATCAGTTGGCTAATCCACACAAATGGTGGCATTTCTCAGTGTCAGAGGCAGTCAGTTCATCGAGGGCTGAGTGCTATATTGTCTTAATTCTAATTTCCAAGGTTTGGGAGATTTTGTCACAGCTGCCAAGGTGGCTGGAAACTCTTCCCTTAGAACCCAAATCTATTACGGTTTATGTCTGTATTTGGTAGAATTTCAGTTTCATGAGTAGAATTCAGTGCTTTCAAAGTGATTTACGTCCAAACTGGATACTTTGAGTTAGTACAAGGTAGCATCAAGCTCGTGAGTTGTCTGAAGTGAGAGTAATAAGCAGTGTTTTAACCTGAAAATGCTATATTGTACAAGAATTTTTTGCAAACTTCTCGAACACTTTGGTGTGAGAGAAAGTTGCTCATTTGAACATTGTCTTGAAAAATGTGACTGAAGGTTTTTTGAGAGTTGAGCATATTGTCGCAAAACTGTCGTTTTGTTTCATAAACAAATCTAGGTTTTTTAGTTTCTGCTTTCTCTTACTGACATATTACACTGCAATGAAATTGATTATGAAATCAATAATAAGCACAAATTGAAACCTCACTTTTACGTTGATAGTCAAGTTCATAAATTGGCAGAGCTGTATGTGTATTTTTTTTTCACCAAAATTTCTGAGGGGATATACTTGCACCGAGGAAGAGAATACAAAGAAAACATTTGAAACCATGTACAGCCTTACACGTTGATGATCCTTACATGTAATCAAACAACAGCTGAAGTCATACTGAATTCGTGTACAGACAATATGCAGAGATGATCATGGTGTATGTATCCCTGCCAGTCAGTTGTCTTGCAACATGGGCAGTTTTCTGTTGGGCCTTGATATTTGTGTGGATGCTTGGAGGATTTTGTCATAGCTTTTGTTTCTTTTCTTTTAAAGTTTACCATGAGATGTTTTCTTTCTCAGTTATCATAAGCTATTTTCATTGCTAATAATAATATATAGTTGCTTCACTTTGCGCTAGTTTTTAAATGTCCTAAATGTCCTAAAAGTGGTAGAAAAGTTAACAGCATTGAGAGTTTTGATAAGTCCTTTTCATTGTTATGAGTTTCGGCTTAATAAGGTCAAGGGCTGGAATTCAGATAGCCACTGGATCAGAGAAATGAAATAAATGATTGAGTTGGAGTTTTTTTTGGTGGATTAATGACATTCACTTTTTCCTTTTCTTTAGCTTTAAGTATCTTTGGTCAAATCTTTGTAAAAAGCCAACTGAGGTGTAGCAGTTAGATGCTTCGCAGTTGAATGCTGAAAATGTTAGTTCAATTCCCAAATAGGGAGAATATTAACCAAGTATCCTTGTTTATTTTGCTGGTATGTTGTATCGATTTGAACCTAGGGTGAGGCTGAAGTGACAGGCAGGTCAAAGCAGCTTACCTCCTAAATGATGAAAAATTGTGTGGATGGGGATGTAGAACATCTTAAAAAATTATAATTACCTGCAGAAAGAAATGCTTCAGCTGTTCTGAAAGGTTCGGTTTTGTAGGAAGATATTTTCATAAGTCGATTGAAAGAAAAACCCTCAGTAAAAGTTAATGACATATCTTGTTCTGTGTATCCAGGTCCGTCATGTGAACTTTCTGAAGCGTTCCCAAAACACCCTGAAGAGAGAAAAGAAAACTTGAGGAATTCTCATATTTAAGTGGATAGTTAATTAAAGTTTTTTCTTGGACTTATAAATGAATATGATCTTGCCTCTGTTTTTGAAGCATTTTGTGAAAAGCTCAATATTTTCCCTGAGACACTCACTTTTTCATTTTCATGGAAGTTGTTAAGTATACAACGTAAATATAGTTATAATTTGCATAGAGAAGAGAAAAATGTTCTGTACTCAAGAGAATTTGAACAGATGGAATTGCTTTGAATGTGACAAGTGCCTACAACTTCATGTCATGAGATATTTTTGTTTCGTGTAAGTGAGTAACAAAGTATTTGCACAAATTGCTATCCTGTTTAGCGCTTTTGTGCATGCTGGATCTTTTTTCCACCACAAGTTTTTTTTGAGTTTTTTTGTGTGGGGGTGGGGGGGGTCTTTAAATTTCTGCAAACATTGAGAGCGAACTAGGGAATATGATGTCGCCCTACATTCTGTGTAAATATACCTTGCAAATGTGTACATAGACCGCCCAGCATATTAATGGTAAACACCATTGACTTGAATTATAATATCTTAGACTATAGACAATTTCATAGCCACCATTCTTTGCTATGATCTCTATAGACTTGGCTGCTCCGGTGCGCACCGTGGGCTCACATGGGAAGGGCAAAACGCCAGTACGAGTGTATTGAGTGTGCGTGGAGCCTTTCCCTCCTTGCCCTTCATTTGCTTTCCAGTAAAGTCAAATGATGCACTCCATGGGAACCGGAATGACGTCACGGTGCACAGTCTTGGATATTGTAGCACGAGTCTATGGTATACACTTTAACGTCATCAGTTTAATGCTTGCATGGGACTCTCCGCACTGTGCCCCTCTCTACGTTATCTGACTTACTTTTCCTTGTTCTTTGTTTTTTGTCTTTATCACACCCCCCCAACTCCCCACCACTCTCCCT
>NW_004797691.1:232507-234667 GCF_000002075.1 Aplysia californica
TATATAGGGCGCTCGCAACTGCATACGGTCATATGAGCGCGGGGGACACATTAAACATTTTCAGTTGGTAGGAAATTTTGAATTTTGCCCAGGGTGGCGCCGAAGCCTACTTTTATCGATTTTAGACTACCTAGGATTCTTTAAGAATTAACATGCGCAATTTGCACACGAGACCTCAGAGATTTTTCGCCCTTGTCCGAGAAGGCTAGGTGTAGATATTTCCTACCAGAAGATCAGGGGTGTGGCTGAAAGACAGCAGTAAGGAGCCAAGGAGTAGCAGTAGAAAGGCTGCAGAAAGAGTCAGGAGCCCAGATGAGGGAGTAAAGGAGTTGAAGAGGTGGGGGCAGAAAATGGAGACGAAAGCAGATGACGGAACATTGCTAGAGAACAGGAAAGGCGGTGAAAGGAGACAATTCTCGGAGGGCCCGTGTGCAAGTTGCTCACGTTAAAGATCCCTTGGTGGTCTAAAACCGATAAGAGTTGGCTTCCGCCGCCATCCGGGCAAAATTCAAGATTTCCGACGAACTGAAAGTGTCCCGTGCGCTCATATGACCTTATGCAGTTGCGAGCGCCGTAAAACTTACTATAAAAAAGATATAATATTGTTATATGTAAGTGCTTTCACGTTAACTTTAACTTTAATGCTCTTTCGTGTATGTGAGATGGGCATTAAATAGGAGTTTCTGAGCAATATATTCAATAGTAAGCTCATAACATCGATATAACAAACAACCGAGGAAGTGTTTGTTCCTACACAGTTTCATTACGATACAGTGTAGTGGGTTCAGGGGAAATCTTTTGAAAGGGACATAAATAAGTCTGAGCTCATACTCATGTGCGAGAATAATTTTCAGTATTTTCGAGGTTCAATATCAAGTTTGGTCAATATCTAAAGCAGGTGGTTGGTGGGTGCTCTGGTGTGGTTTGCTCCTTTTTTTAAATAAAAAAAATCTGCTGTCCGTATCTGATCTCTCCTCCTTTTTTGGTCTCAGTTATTCTCTTGTAACACATCTAATCTTCGGCACTTATATAACCGTATTGTGTTGCAAGTGCCGTAAAACTCTTACCAAAACTAAAACAATATCTACAAGGGACACCGTATGCTACCTCTTCACTACCATTACACTGTATCTTTGATACAATTAAGATTCAGGGCTTGGAGTAAAAGTATATTTCTGAGTTTCGTAAATATCTATCTCTTCTATTGTTTCTAGTTTCTAGGATATTAAGATATCCTCTTGCTTGGTTCTAGAAATGATAGTTAATGTATTCACTTTCCCTTTCAGGACCATTGTTTCTTACAGTGGTTTCAAATACGAAAAGCTCTTGATCAGACATAGATGTAGCTAACATATTGTACATGTAGATAGTAAAGATCAAAAGTAAAAAGAATGTTTTGTTTTATTTTCAAAACGTAATAGAAAAATATCCAACACGATCAACAGGCAGACCCTTTCTTGGATCCTGGAGAGGAGGGAGGGGCAGCTATGGCATTATGCCGCCTGCAATGATGCCTATTCTCCAACCAAGTAAGCAAGTAAGTAGAATTCAAAGTCCAAGTCACGTACAAGGTGTCTACTTTATAAGAAAGTCCATCAAGGTGAGTCAAGCACAGTCCCCAAAGCTTACTTGTCTTCTATGCTTTTATATTCAAGCCAAATGCCTACCAATATACAGGGGTGGAGAGTAGGCTCAGTTAGTATCCCGCTGGCCTATAGTATGAATGACCCGTGTGTTAATAAAAAAAAAAGTGGATGTTTACAGGTTGGGTCGTTTGGGGAGTTCTAAAGGCTTTCCACGAACTTTATCAGGTCGTATTGGAGAAAGACGTTAAGTAGTGTTGAAACAGGCTTTACGCCCACACCACTCCACACTACACCACACCGTACCGTACCGTACTTACCACACCACACCATACCATACCATACCTGGACAAAAGTCATCTGGAAAGCTGGTTGAGCGTTTGGTCCAGTCATTTGAGTTAAGAAGAGAAGAAGTGCGAAGTCGATACAAAAGAAAGTATCCCACATGTAAGTATTGTAAGCTGTTGTTCACCAACCTAATTATTGTTCATTATGTATTTGCAGGTTGCTGGAAGGTGCTGCCGATAGGTCCTACTTCTTTAATTTGACTCTGTTGGTGCTGACTGTCTTTCTCCCC
>NW_004797691.1:235628-237896 GCF_000002075.1 Aplysia californica
CACACACACACACACAAACACACACACACACACACACACACAAACATTCATGAAGACACAACAAAATATTTTCTCTTAGAAGTCTCTGAACGACAGAAACTGACAAACCCAAACGTGAATATACGAAGAGGAAAGAATGTTGACCTGCCCTTGCTATAAATAAACGTTCAATGTATTTTATCAACCACCCCAAAGTGACAGAAAGCAGCCTGTCAAGTCGTACAATACAAGCACCAATAATTGGAACATAATATAAACAATTTCAATGTATTCAATGCGACAGAGTACAAAAAGTTTTAAAACGCCGTTAAGTGTAAAGAAACACTGGAGAAATGCTCTTGAATGCCAATAACGTTTGTTTGCTTTTCAACGTCCATTAACTCTATATCGACGTGTTGGACACATAAGATTAATAAATTAATAGCAGACCAAAGGCAATGATGCCACACATTTTGAGCAATTAATTATACACAAATCAAATACACGAATTTGCATCCTCGATAGCTTTCATATCGTGGCCTGCCTTTTGAAGTGTTAGATAAAGAAAGCAGAATTGAAATATATGTTGGAATAAGTAAGTTATACCTCTTTTTTTTTTTTTTACTACCCCACTTATCTTGCATTTTTTGTCTCCCTGGCGTTTTTTTTTTTTTTTTTTTTTTTTTTTTTTTTTTTTTTTTTTTTTTGGGGGTTTCTTTTTCTCCCCCCCCCCCCCCCCCCCAAGCACTAAATGGCCGTTATTTCTTTAGCAATGTCCACTGAAACCTAAACACCATTTCACAAGTTGCAACTCTTCCTGCTGGTGTGAAGTAAAGGTTTATTTAATTAAGTTCTTCTCAATCCTCTTTGACCAGAGGGGAGTGTGAGTGGATGGAGGAGGAGAGGGGAGGAGGGTTGGGGGTTGGGGGTGGGAGTACTTTGTGTTCATGCCAACGTTCAGCAGCCCGAAATAAACTTTTTAAAAATTATGCAAACGTAAACAAAACTATAAAGTGTACGCCGATTGTTGCAATAAATTCCATTTATTGTTGCAATCAAGAACACAAGAATGAACACCTTCAATGTTGTATTTGATATCACAAGAAATAAAACACTGTAACATTTTCACAGATTGTTTTTCATCTTCTTTACATGCTCGCTAGCTGACAAGCGGAATAAATAATTTGTGTAATTTAGGAGATACCGGATTGATTTTTGAAGGGGGGTAAGGGTGAGTGTAGGATGATGACCAAGACTTTCTAAGATTTTGAAGTCAAGAAGCATCATACTTTGTAAGGCACAAACATTCTCCCAATACTTTTCACGTCCAAAGTAAAACAAGAATCAAATAAAAATACGTCGTGTTTTACTGTTAAATCTGAACAAGAAAACGGCAAGACTAACCCACCCTGGTTTTGTGGCGTTTTTAAAAACCTGTAATCGGAGCGGAAATTCAGAATCCTGGTTAAACAAACATAAAACATACGGTACTTGCTTGACAAATTTGACACTGAGCCTTTTTTGCGGGGCTGTTTTAATAATAAATAAAGTCAAGAGCTGGCCACTGCTAATGCTTTGTTTACTGCCTGTTTAAGGCTGATGAGGGTAAAACAGAAATAAAGGACAATAAGACGTAATAAAATACTAATGATAAATATTTGTATTACTGTTGCACATAGAACCCCAGAACTGCATTCAGTGGGGCACTGTGAAAAAGAAGTCTACTATTTTTAGCATGTTGTTCGAGGCAATTCCAGGTGAATGACGAGGAAATAACAAGAATCGTTAGAAGTGGTAACAATAAGGGATGTTTTATAAGCTATCCTTAATTGAGAAGGAAGGTGTGTTTGTGTGTGTGTGGGGGGGAGGGGGGGGGAGGGGCAACTTCTGAGTAAAAGAAGAAAGAAAGCTCTCTTGAGCTGCGTAGTTCTTTCATAAAGAGTAAAAGCAAACCCAACCTCACAGCACGGTTTGTTCCCCTGTTCCTCGTCACACAGAGCTTACAGTGCAGTCCACCTGTACAATATTTCTGTCCTCGCAGTCAAAATATGTGTAACAGTAGAGCACTAATATAACATGTGAAATTTTAATTTGGCGAGAGGTTAAATGTTAATGCTCCATTGTAGATAGAAATAGCTCTTATTTTGTTTAATTTGTCAACTTTTCCCTTATCATTACTATATCCCTGTTATCGTCAGACAATTTGTTTGGCGTCATTTCAGAAAACACCATTTCTGTCTGTAGGCGAGTCCAAGAAAAAAAACCCGAATATGCATTGCCCTGCCCCCC
>NW_004797691.1:237996-239004 GCF_000002075.1 Aplysia californica
CCCTCAACCCCCCCCCTCAAAGAAAAAACTCCTCCCCAATCTCCCACCCCAATTTAAAAAAAACCGTTTTCTTGACACAAGATAATGCCACCGCAGTTCCTTTCCACACACAGCCTTAACTGAAATACCAAAATCACAGATGGAATGAATGGAGCAGTGTGACATTCTCTCAGGACAATTAATTGTCAGAATTGAAAAGAAACCTATAAAATCAAAGACTTCATTCAGCTGACAAACTTAATGGAAACCCTCAACACAGATGATGAGACAAATTTAATCTCATATTGCAAACTTGGCCACTTTTATATTTTGGCATTGGCCATTGGGCCCAGGCCTAAACGGATGGTGCTTTGATATAATATTTGATCAGTATAATATTTCTGTAGCTATGTACAAAGAACACGCACGAGACTGCCTTCAGCAAACATAATAACAAGGTTTCACATTACAGAAAAAAACATGTTTTAAAGTACATCTCATATTGTGTCTTCCTCGTCTTAGTTAAGTGGCCGGCACATGCACGAGCCAATGGACGCAAACCAATGAACGCATACCAGTGAACGCAAACCAAGCAACACCCCGTACCTGGAGCCTTGGCCTGGGTTCATTTATTATTTTAAAAAAAATTGTAACAGCCTGGGGGGATATCACATTTTATCTGCTTAGCATACATAGTCGGCACACGATGTACAGGGTTTTATTTTTCATGCAGAATTTTTATTTAACATCAAACTGGCATAGTATTTAATTTTGTATCAAATTCAAGTACACATTTTGAGAGAAATGTATTTATCTAATCCCATCACTCCAATCTTTCTCGGGCCAATGGAAAAATATTCGGCACAATCTAAATTTCTGGTCCCATGCCGCGCCCCGGGCCCGGCCTCATGATGTCTACTACACAAGCAGGAATTTCTGACGGTTTAGGAGGTTCGGGGCTATAGACCTGGGGCCAGATATCTGCGTGTGTGCGGCCCCTCAGGGTAGGGTGATTATCCCCCCCCAACC
>NW_004797691.1:239104-240306 GCF_000002075.1 Aplysia californica
CCCCCCTCTTTTGCTACCTCCTCTGGGCTCCTGACTCTTTCTGTAGCCTCTCTACTGCTACTCCTTGGCTCATTCTTACTACTGTCTCCAAGCCACGCCCCTGATCTTATGGTAGATAAGATCTAACTCCTAGCCTTCTCGGACAAGGGCTAAAAAAATCTCGGAGTTTCCGTGTGCAAGTTGTGCACTTTAAAGATCCACAATTTGTGGTAATAAAATCGATTACACCAGTGCAAAATTCAAAATTAATTCTTGCCAATCTGAAAATGCGTCAGGCGTTTTGCATGCTAATAATAATGGCCTGACGCAGTTGCGAGCTCCGTCAAATGCTTACCAAAGTAACAAAACAAAACAAAATGAAACCAACAAAAACAAAAAAATGAAAAAAGAAATCTCTGGGTACACCAGCATGAGAAGCGAGTGGAAGAGTGCACACCATAGACAGGGCACTGCCATCATCGTTAAATGAAGGGCAATGTATTCGTTGTGTGCCCTATGCAAGCTCTCTAAATAGTGGGTTTAAATAGTTTACTGCAAGTTTAGTGTGTTCGGATCGTTTTATCTCAACAATCAAATTCGTACTAATTAAAGTAGGAAAGTTTTTGATTTGATACATCTTTGGCGTCTAAAGCTAAATAATTTTTATAATCAGGAATGGAGCTACTGACAATTTATAACACGTTAAATACAATGGATAGAGCAATATACGAGTACAGGAAAACCGAAATACCTACAGAGAAACACACAGGCACAAACAATGCTACTGCTGCTGTTCCTACCCGCTATCATCATTATCTTTATCATTATTATTTTTGTTGAAGTTATTATTATTATTATCATCATTATCATTATTAGGTTATTATTATCATTATTAGTTTATTACTATCATTACTACTTTATATTACTTTTACTATTTTTACTATTACGATTGATCTGATTATTATTGCATTATTTTTATCATTATCAATCACCATTATTATTATCATCATATTATTGTTATAATTGTTATACTAATGCATATACTTACTATCATCATCATCATCATCATCATCATCATCATCATCATCATCATCATCATTGTATAAAGAAGGTATTAAAACAGTTAAGACCTTGTTGTATTTCCCATCATCATCATCATTATCATTATCATCATCATCATCATCATCACCATCACCATCATCATCATCATCATCATCATCATC
>NW_004797691.1:240406-241702 GCF_000002075.1 Aplysia californica
AATAATAATAATGAGAAATAGAAGAAATATAGATTACGATAATTTGTGGCTACTGTTCTGGCTTACGAGGCCAATTCTGGCAAAGAAGAATTTGCAACATTTTTGAGCATCTAAAATCTTCTTTTTCCATTTCACTTAGCCTATGAATGCGAGCAGCATGTGGGCTTTTCAGACCATTAGATTCTAATCAACACCTAATAATATTCTCTGCAGGAATACAAGTCCACCTGATCAGAATGATTCTCTTTGCCTTGAGCGATCTCTGTGGGCCAAAATGTTGTCTTGACAACAACAAAAGCAACTCTTTTTTACGTCATAAATTGAGGCGTGGCGTGTTCTTGAAGGAAGGTCACTCCTGTTGGTCTTTACACATATCGCACCTCCTCAACCCGTTCTCATCGCACTGCATACATCGCAGGGCACAGAACTCTTCAGTGAAATGGTTCCTGATCAGAGACCGCTTGCTCCCATGGCACGTCTCGCAGGGCACGAACCGGTACCCTCCGCACTTTTCACACATGATGCGCACCACGATTTTCTGGGGGGAGAACGGAAGAAAGATGCTCTTCAGATGACGACACTAAATTATTATAAAACTAAAACAAAATTAATTAATCATTACAGAATGAGTAGTTTGAGAGGGGAAATAATCATATAAAACCCGGGCTTCGTAAAATATAACCCCGATTATTTCCCTTGTAATTAATTGACTTGAATAATTCACCTCAGGTATTCGGTTGTCGCTCTTGCTTCTCGCAATTCAAAAAGGCGAAGAAGAAGGTAACAGTTGTTCACGAAAGAAAAGAAAACAAAAGAAAACAAACCAAAAGAAAAAAAGAAAATCCCGCCATGAAACAGTATGTGGCCTAGGGGAGCAGAGAAAAGGAGGAGAGAGACAGATCTAGAGATGGAGAGAGACAGAAAGAAAGTGAGAGAGAGCGAGAAAGTGAGAGAGAGCGAGAAAGCGTTTGAGAGAGACCCAGAGAAAGGGATGGAGAGGGAGGGGGATGGAGGAAGAAAGAGAGAGATAGACAGAGACAGAGAGACAGACAGACAGACAGACAATCAGACAGACAGACAGACAGACAGACAGACAGGCAGGCAGACAGATAGACAGATAGACAGACAGACAGAGAAGTTGATTTTACAAACACCCTGGACATGTTCACCTACCGCATAGCTATCGAGAAGCCCTCGCAACTCGCCGGCCTCATTCAGCTTCTCTAGCTCATCAGAACCCTGAAAAACACACGCGAATAATCATCATCATCATCATCATCATCATCATCAGCAGCA
>NW_004797691.1:241802-243403 GCF_000002075.1 Aplysia californica
CACACTAATAGACACACAAAAACAACATACAAACTCACACACGAACACACACAGTATGCAAACACACAAATAAACACACACGATATACAAACACACATATAAACACACACATTAACACACACACACACACACACACACACACACACACACACACACACAGACACACACACATGCACAAACACTCTCACACACATAAACACAAATCACACAAAAATACTTTTTCTGTTTCTATAACCTTAAAACGTCCTCAAGATATTTTTCTCGCATTCCTCACAAAAAATGTCCCCGGCGTAGAAATCCCTGCATAATATCACCTCTTTCCTTTAAAATTATTTCAAGGTTATGAATATTATACCTTAAGGACTTAAGTAAAACGCTTTTAGCTTCATCATCATCATCATCGTCACTATATCAGATAATCTTTTCCGATAAAAGGCAATCGTGATGTTACAGTTCATAACATTTATACTACAACAGGCGACTGCTACTAGCCTACTATCATTCTAAATATAAAACAAACCAAACAAATTTCCCAAACTGCACCAACCCTATTGTTCATTCATTCCCTTCATTGTTGAAGAAACGTTTCGTTTTAGTATGCCAAGTACATTTTTCATCCCTGAACGTTCACATAAAGTGTCTTCGCCGTTAGCTTAAACGTTAATAAAAAACGACAAATATGCTCTTAAAAATTCGAAAGAACGAAAGAGGACCTGCCGTGTTTCTGCCTTGGGGCACTTTTTAAAGCTCCCGAGACGCATTTCACGGTTGTGAATTTGGCTACCTGGAAGTTTTTTAGGGGGAGAGAAAGTATGCAAAGCAACCGAAAAGTAGTGTTAACTAGGTAAAAACAGAAGATAAAGAGAATAATAAATAAGCTAACTGCGCTTTGTCAACAGAGACGAGCTGGCTTCTTGGAGCAGTTTATCGGATTGCTCAGCCTTGTCGGTGGAGAAAGGAGAAAAGGGAAACAGAGTTGCAGTAAAGGTAATGTTGTTTAAAGTGAGAGCCTAATAAAGAAACAGAAAGTTGTTGCCTTCAGTGGGCACCGAAGAGTGATTTTAGCAGCTAAAGTTGTTTTTTCTTATTTCGGTATATAACTTAAGTTTTGGTGTGTTCAAAGGGAGATAGAATTGAAATAAAGGTATTGTTGTTTTACAATTAGAGCCTAATACGGAGCCAAGTGTTGTTACCTTCAGTGGCATCGAAGAGGGGCTTTTGTGGTAAATTCTTTTTCTTTTCTTATTTCAGTATAATTTAAGTTTTGGTGTGTGCAACGACCGTGTCTCTGGCCGCTGAGGGTACACACAGAGTGTGTGGGCGTGCCGAGGGTGCCGGAGAAAGGTGGAAAAGATTCTAGTAGGAACTAAACAAAAAAGAGTTACACTAGGACGATAAGTTGTGATTTACAGTAACAATTTTCAACATCTTAGTCTCTTTTAGTCTGGTGGCATCTGTGATCCACTCCCTCTCCCATTCTCTCTCTTTCTCTTTCCCTCGCTCTATCTATCTATCTATCTATCTATCTATCTATCTATCTATCTATCTATCTATCTATCTATCTATCTATCTATCTATCTATCTATCTATTTATCTCTTCT
>NW_004797691.1:243887-245382 GCF_000002075.1 Aplysia californica
TCCTCCTCCTCCTCCTCCTCCTCCTCCCCCTCCTCTCCATTATTACCGTCATTGTCAGCAAACACCGTTATCATCCCTATTATCAACAAAGATGTCAAAGTTGCTACAACTTTATAGAGTTCATTATCTGTATTTTCGGCATCACAGCCATCCTTCCCCACCCACAGCACAACCTAAACAGCAGATCATTCCGGAACCATTAAACATAGTTATTTATAGACACCAGCTATTTATAGAGACACGCTGGCTGACTATGTTAAGGTGCTGCTTTGGCTTTTTTTATCCTCTGTCTTTCATTTCAATTTTTGTTTAAAAGTTTAAGCATCCGGGGTCTACAAATCTTTTACCAGTAATTTTCTTCATATGGGTAGCAGCTGTATTGAACTAGAACATTATTGCGAAAAACATGTTCCGGGTCTCATTCAAGGGCCTGTAGCAAGATCCGTTTCTTTTGAAAGACAAATGATCCTGTTACTTGAGGAGAAGAAATTCCGTACACTCCCCGACGATTAGTCCTCTCTCTCTCTCTCTCCATCTCTCTCTCTCCCTCTCTCTCCCTCTCTTTTGTTCGGGTTTATATATTTGGAGTTGAAAATGGCTCTGATTCTTTCCCCCGTACGCCTACGAAACTTTACAGGCGCCTTCACCTGATAAATAAGTATTTTTAAATGGAATTTTAAAAATATGATAATAATAAAGACAAATGCATGTAGGTGTTTTCTTACGCCTTCATCAACATTTAGATAGTTTAGGAGACGGCTTCTGAATCTGCCTGTCAGGGCCAACCCGGGCTGAGAGAAGTACAACGCCCCAGCAGAAAGACCAAGATAGGCTTATTGATAAAGATGCGCTCCTCACTAAGGAATCGAACTCGAGTCTCCTGCATGCGCCTGCAAAGCACCTAACTGCTACATCACAGACGTCGATTCCCCCTTAAAAACAAATACACGCAAAAACGAAACAAAAAACCCCCAAACCTCTAAATTCCCAAAAGTTAAAATCCAAACTAAACAAAACAAGACAACCCCCCCAAGCAAACAAGCAAAGAAACAATCTACAAAAAGAAAACAGCCAATAAACCAAAACAATGGAATACAAAACCAAAGAGTATTTGAAAAAAAAAACGCCTAACGGAAACAGTATGGAACAAAACAGAACAAAACAGCAAACGAAAACAACAGTCGTAAAACGCTGAACTCAAAATATGCAAAACAACAATATAACAAAGCAAACCTCGACAGAACTGACAAGATCATAGAGACAAAACCTTTCAAAGCCCCACACATTCCCAATGCATTCAGTAAAGTAAGCTCTGAGATTTGAAACAATATTCACTGATTGACGACAGGTTATGAAGTATAGTCCATATTCATCGATTACCCAAACTCAAAACACAATACCTCACCTCCTCGACATAATTTTCTATCGATCTCTCTTATCCTGTCTTTTTCTCTTTGTCCCCCCTCTCTCTGCCTCTCTCTCTCTCTCTCTCTCT
>NW_004797691.1:246031-248009 GCF_000002075.1 Aplysia californica
AATAATAATAATAATGATTTCTTTTCTCATCATTTTTTTTTTTTTACTTACAGAGTTTGACGTCACACTATAGAAAACTGCACACCGGTTTTATTAATTTTATTTTCGCGATTTCCCCATTTAGTTTTTAGCCAGCCTTTTGAATTAGTGATTGAGTCGCCTAGGTTCCAATGCAGACGCGCTCCTTTCAAACATTATGAGAACGATTTGAAGTTGAGGATGTCTTTTAAAAAATTTAGAAAGTCGCGAATTCAAAGAGCGTCCGAGACCAAACAAGCAAACAAAGAAACAGAAAACAAAACAAAACAAAACCCGCCCCCCTAACAAAAAACAACAACAACAAATATACAAACAAAAAATCTGGTTGACACTTGACCAGTGTTTCAGGAAGACCGGGTCCTCCTAATTGATGCATGGCTGCGCTCGACGTTTTTCAATCTCATTTCCATGTCAAATTGAAACTACCGAGCAATAAGCAGTGCAGATTACTACACTGTCATCTCGCTGTAAGGTTTTTTCGTTTGGGCATTTTTGTTATAAAAATGGTAGATTGCTTTCGTTTCTGTCATAGTTAGTTAAGGGGCACTTTTTGAGTGCGTGTGAGTGTGTGTGTGTGCGTGTGTGTGCGCGCGCACGCGTGTGTGTGTGTGTGTGTGTGTGTGTGTGCGTGTGGTGTGTGTGTGTGTGAGTGTGTGTGTGTGTGTGTGTGTGTGTGTGTGTGTGTGTGTGTGTTTTAAGTTGAAACTAATCATAATATTAGATCTGCCGTCGTAAGGGAAAACGACGAATGGACAAAATTTTTCGATTTTTTAATTTTTATATATTTCATAGAGTATTTAATTCTGCATCTGATGGTGTAAAAAAAATTTTCATCCTAATCCGTTGTTGCGTAATTGAGAGTTCCTCGTTTTCTCGTACACTGGCGAGCTCCGGGCCAGAGGTCAGTGTAAGGGATATTATGACGAATGGTCGATCGGTCAAGGATCACTCAGATATCGGCTCGTTCACAAGGTGGAGCTAAAATTTGGTTCGGAGAATGACTAAAACTCAACCTTCTTAAAGCTGGTTACGAACAGTAAACCGCTGCGTGTAGGTCAAGTTCTTTATTTTATTTTTGGTAAGTGTTTTACGGCGCTCGCAACTGCATAAGGTTATATGAGGTCGCTGGACACACCTAATACTTTTAGTTGGTAGGAATTTTTGAATTTTACCTGGGTGGCGGCCGAAGCCTACTCTTTTCGATTTTAGACCACCAAGGGATCTTTAACGTGCGCAACTTGCACACGGGCCCTCCGAGATTTTTCGCCCTTGTGCGAGAAGGTTAGGTGTAGATCTTTCCTACCAGAAGATCAGGGGTGTGGCAGAAAGATAGCTGTAAGAAGGAGTCAAGGAGTAGAGGTAGAAAGGCTGCTGAAAGAGTCAGGAGCCCAGAGGAGAGGGCAAAGGAGGTGAAGGGGTGGGGGAAGAAAGAGGAGACGAAAGCAGACGACAGAATATTGCTAGAGAGCAGGAAAGGGGGTGAAAGGAGACAATTTTAGAGAAGAAAATTTTTCGGTCGCTACCCGGATTCGAACCCAGGACCTTAACCTCTAGGCCACGAGAGCCACCAGGTCAAGTTTGTAATCAGTTAAGCCACAATGACTGACATAAGAATGGCGAGATAACAGACGGATATCAAAGAGGCTATCTCTTTTAATCAAAATTCATGTTTTATCTTAATATTTTTACAGTATTACAGTTTGCAAATATTAAAACGTTTTTATTTAATGCAATCCTTCGTCGTGACTGAGAAGGATTTTACAAACTGTTATCGGAGATAACGCTTCAGTATTTAGACAGGGTATTTCTAAAGATGCTTTTTAGGTGTTAAGCTTAATACAGACATCTCGAGGTTTATTATCATTTTCTACAATCGATTGTAAAAGCATCATCATCATCATCATCATCATCATCATCATCATCATCATCATCATCATCA
>NW_004797691.1:249106-250304 GCF_000002075.1 Aplysia californica
ACACACACACACACACACATTCACATAAACTTACTCGCACACACACAAACTCACACATACAATATCACCATATCTTCTGTATTACTCACCCCTAGATGGATCCCATCAGCAAACACGTGCGGCAGTCTGACCTCTGACACGCCCTCCTGTGCCAGGCGTTGTCGCAGCTCCTGCTGTATCTCTCGGCTCATGTACAGGTCGCGCTCCTCGTACCGAACCTGAGGCCACAGGACCAGATGTTAAACTCTCCACACACAGTTAACTAATTACTTTATTTTTCCTTTATTCCAAACCTTTCTCTCATGGGAACCAACAAAAAAGCCAAAGATTTCTACGGATATCCTAGAAACAGAGAAAAACCCTAAGAAGTACCTAGGGGTTTAAAACGTTCGCAAATAATTCAACTAAAGGTAATTCAGTCAAAGTTAACCAGTACCGCACAACTACAAAACATCTGCCCAACGGTTTTATCAGTGAGTTGTGGACATAAAAATAAGAGAAGCACGACTCAATGGTATAATATATATCTAATTGTATCAACTCTTGTACCCAGACCACACTGTCAATCAGATGATTGTGTTGAGGGCAGCCACAGGATTAAGCAAAAGCTACAATTTTCGACACTGTACAACCAACTCGACTCACAATCTAGAAAAACAAATGCAATAACTGATTTTGAAGGTCACCGTCAAATTTTGTAGAATTCGGTCTTTATGTGCCAAATTGGTAGCTTTTGACCCATCTATGAAAGACAAATCTATCTAGTCCCGACTCAGTTTGATGAATCCGATTGGCAGCACGGTTTGCATTAGTATAAAGAGAACTCACCATGTGGTTCTGTAGCAGACAACGCACGACCTTGCAGCGCTCGCTCGTCTCACGTACCACAGACATGGTGGTCGCGTAGATCACAATCTTCCCTTGCTCCAGTTGCCGGTAGTTTCTCTGAAACAAATAGAACAGATAAAAGGCACAATGATGAACGTTGCGTCAACAAGAAAGAGTATCTGAACTAACGGCAATGTCTGGATAGAATAAGAGCGTTTGGGTTGAGGAGAGCGGTAGGGCAATGGGGAACACGGTGAAGGTGGGGGTGGAAGAAGTGTGGGAGTGGGAGTGAAGGTGGGGGTGGAAGAAGTGTGGGAGTGGGAGTGAAGGTGGGGGTGGAAGAAGTGTGGGAGTGGGAGTGAAGGTGGGG
>NW_004797691.1:251773-253037 GCF_000002075.1 Aplysia californica
TGGGGGTGGGGGTTGGGTGGGAGGAGTGTTAGTTAGAAAATGGAGCTTTTATGAAGGATGCAAACACTCTTTATGCTACTAGTGTCTATGGTGTAGCATGGCAGTTAGGGGCTTCGTCATTGCAAACAGAAGTCAAGTCCTGAGTTCGATTCCCGTTTGAGGAGAATTTTTCTGGAGTATCCCTATCTTTCTGCTGTGATAATGTATTTCTTAGAGCCCGGGTTGGCTCTGAAAGGCAGGATCGAAGCAGCCCGCTTCTTAAATGATCTGAATTGCGTTGATAGGGGCGTTTTCATCTACAACAGACACGTAATTAAATGAATGGCGATGTCTGGAAGAAATAAGAGGATTAGAACTTTAGGGAGTCGGGCTGGGAGTGGGAGTGGGGGAGGTATTGGAGGGGAGTAAGTTAGAAAACTTTACTTGTGGGAAGGTTGCAAGCACTTTTGTGTTATCTTTATTTAGGTCTCGAGGTGTATTGTAGATCTGGGAAACTGTTATTCTTGGGGCGTCTATGCCTTGATCAACATAAAATCGTTCACTTTTGCACTTTGCGGGCTTTCGTGCTCTTCATAATTTGGCAACTCTCATCTGTTATTGTTTTTCGTTTGTTTTTTTCATATTGTCGGTACCCAACTCTAACTGTGTATCTGCCAAATAAGATCAAACACTTCTTTGGGGAAATTGTGTATTCTTTTTTATCATCTTCTAAAATTGCTCAAAATTTTGTGTTCAGGGGGCTTTTTGACTTATTTTAAGGTCATCATTTATAATTGCGATAGGGAAAAACATAATTTAAAACAAAAGAAGTGTCTTACCTATTTTTTTGATGTGTCTGATTGTACGATCCGTGCGAAGGATTGGTGTGGTGGGGGTGGTGGTGGTGGGGGGGGGGGAGATACATTTATGGTTAGAGTCGGCACCGAAAATAATAATCTGCAGAATATTAGGTAAAAGTCTTGTTGAGCCCCTCCATTGTGGAAACACGTATTAATTTTGCTCGCGCATCTGGGGTCTCCATTCTGTGTGGGAACCATAGTGCGTCCCTTTGACACGAAGCGCAAGAAACACTTTTAACCTGTTTGAACATGGGAGCAAAGAGGGTGAAAGGGGGGGGGAGACGATTCAAGAGGACTTTTATCAAATATCTCTATTCTTTATTTCCAAACTCTTTTATCAATCCTTTCACTTACGTAATACGGTCCACTCCTGGTACCCCGTGATGAACTGCAGCTATTCCTCCGTCTATGCACCTCTCACCCCC
>NW_004797691.1:253611-257050 GCF_000002075.1 Aplysia californica
AAAGGGAAGGGCATAAGAGTGCAAAGATGAATACTTTTCAAAACCATTTGCATTGTTATATAATTAAGTCTGAAAAAAGAGTAGAATCGGAACAACATAAGTTAATTAAATTGGAATTCCATCTGTCCGTAAGTCAGGCGTCGGTGGTCTTGTGGTTAAGCTACCGGACTCGTAATCGTAAGGTTGTGGGTTCCGGGACCCGAGCCGCGGTCCCGAGGTTGTGTCATTGGGAAATGCACTTTACACGAATTTTCCTCACCTCACCCAAGTGGGATTGGGTACCCGGCCATAAAAAGCGAAAGATTTTGTCAGTATGCTAGTGTTTTAGCGCCTATAAATAGCCGCTTGCACTGTATGCTTGCCAGAAAGTTGGGGTTGTTTCAGAATGCTCTCAGGTCTGTTGGGTAATGGTATAGATTGTGAAGCGCACAGAGCTTGCTGTAGAGCGGAGATTTGTGCTATACAAAATATGCTATCTATTATTAAGTACACCTATATCATTGCGGGGGCACTGTGATCTGAACAAAAACGGAAACGTATGATACGGTGCCTTGAAGTCAGTTGCGGACGACTAATCCTATTACTGTATTCCAGGCAAATCCTTTTAAATACGATGGTTCGAAGCGTATTATGATTATGAACAAAACATCTAGTCAATGTATTGATTTTCCAGTGCACATCTGACTTTGCAATGATTTAAAATCCTGTAGGCCAGTGATGTAAAAAAAACAACCCAACCCAACAACGACACACATTACATCTTGATTCGGTATAAAAATGTTTTCTTTATATTGGCTCTATGGCGAACGCGTTGGTGCATGCACAGGATCCTTACAATAAATAGTTAACAGTAACCTAGCCTACAAAATAATAGTTCATTTTGACCACAACATCACCCTGCCGCCACATATCAGTGAAAGCACCAAGGTTTTTTTTGTAGATTTTTTTTTTGCTCCAAGACCTAGATATCGCTTACAAGCGTATCGTATGTTTGACCGTGTTTCATAAGCATGCATCAAAGTATGGTGTGAGTGAAAATAGGTAAACGTCTTGATGATTAGGATGTATGCTATATATCATCAACTATTTTCTACCAACTTTAGGCTGACATTTAAGAAAACGTGTCGCGCAGAACCTTATTTTACGCAAGGCCTTCATTTATGGGCTTTTAGCTTATGTTAGTCATCCATCCATCCCTCAGACCCTCATACATTGAACTGAGCAGCTTAAGCAGAACGATTTGCTTTCTCTCGTTTTAACTGTTGACAGAAGAAAGTAAATATGAAAACTAGTCCATGGCTACAGTTTAATGTTGTCAGACAAGTATATTATAGCCGTTTTTTAGGCGTGCAGCCAAAGTGTAACTGGTCGCAAATTATGTCAGGACATCTAATGGTCGAATCATTGCCAAATATCAGGGAGCCAGTTAGCACTCAAAAACAAGGAATACTTATTCCTGTAATATCCAACAAAATCAGGCATATCTGTCCTCGTGATATCTGATATAGCGAACGGATTGTCTATCCATCCGAAATTACATAACATCAAGCGATATTTCATTCTTGTAATATCACACATCTTTTTTTGTTTTGTTTCATAAGAAGATTCATCACGAGTTTGAATCTTCCGCTTCAAAAATCTCCAAAAAACCCACAAGAATACAGACATGGAGAGACAAACAGCTTAAATCTTCGAAAAGGTCAGAACAACATTAGATAATTGAATTGGAATTTCGTCTTTACACAAGTACACTAAGATCATCGTGGAGGTATCGAGACCTGGACACGATAGGAAACGTTTGATAGAGAGTAAAGAAAGATTATTGATATTATTTTATGCATTGTGGTTCGAAGTGTTTATGATAAAATGTACCTAATAGAACCATGGCATCAGACCAGCACATCGTGAGTAAGATGCTATCTTGTTCTAACTCCATTTTTCAGCTTTGTTGTAAATTTTAATCACTCTGAAAGCACAGAATTCCAGTTTAAAAAACAAAACAAAAACAAAACAAAACAAACCCCGACGTTAGCACAAAAACAAATTGGACTTCTAAGGAACACAGGCATTAACCAAAATTTATTTGGGCTCCCTTAAAGGGTAGGCTTTTCAACAGCCTTGAAGCTTTGACAAAAACTCACAAAAGTTGAAAATTGTACGTAGCACCCAGATCAGTGGATATAGTAGCCAGTTTCAGTAGGACATGTTCATAAAAGTGATATCGGTAGTGATCATAATATGTTGGGAGAGCTATTGTTTAAATCATTATCAGATATCAATGAGCCAGTTGGCGCACACACACAAAAAGAAATACTTACCCCTGTAATATATAAGTAAATTAGGCAATATCTTTCCTTATAATATCACACTAAATCAAGTGATATCTACCCTTAGATATTAAATAAAGTCCATCTGATATTGCCTAAATTCAAACCATGTTTGTTCTTGAGGTATTATATAAACAAAAGGAAGGGATATGTCACAGTTTAATTTTAAATAATGTTAATGAAACTATCCATCAGGTGTTGCATAAAAATAAAGCCGTAACTCATCCCTTTAATGCCACACAACGTCAAGCGATACTTCTTCTTGTGATATGAAATACATTCAATTCAAGGAGTATCTATCCATCTGATGTTATACAAAAATCAAATATATTTTTTCCTTGTAATATAAGTACATTCAAGAATCTTTCTAACTGATACTGCATAAAATCAATCTTAACCAAAATAGATTTCGCTGATATCAAATAAATTTAAGGAATGTACATCTGAAATTACACACAAAAAACCCAACTGGTTAATATTCACCTGTCTATTACTATGAGCAAGAAACGACACAGAAAATAACTATACGTGCCGTTGTCCGCAATTTGTCCACCGATTTGAACCCTTGTAACAATCATTCCTAATTTTGTTCAAGGAAACATGTCCATGTTTTAGATGCGAGACGCCTTGATACGTTATAAAGAACTCATTGTCGACAACCATAGTGCTCAAGCTAAACAGAAATACTTTAAAGCTATGCAGACAAGACAAACGAGCAGAAATAATTTCCAAGTTACGTAATTCATAAAGAAAATGGGATTTTAATGAACAAGAGAATATTAAAAAACCCAACTAACCAAAAACAAAACAAAATAGCAACAACAAAACGCAAAACAAAACAAAACAAGCTAAGAGCCCCCCCCCCCTAAAAAACCCCAAAACAAAACAAAACAAAAACCCCAACAAAACACAAAAACAACAACAACAACAAAAAACATTTAAAAAACAAAAACAAAATGACAAATAGAGGGAAGCACTGGGACCGCAACATGGCCTTTTAGGAATAGCCGTGACGACATTGTGCACGGAAGGCAACATGTTTGTGTGTGTATGAGTGCGTGTGTGTGTGTGTATGTGTGTGTGTGTGTGTGTGTGTGTGTGTGTGTGTGTGT
>NW_004797691.1:257150-259100 GCF_000002075.1 Aplysia californica
CAAGAGAATATTAAAAAACCCAACTAACCAAAAACAAAACAAAATAGCAACAACAAAACGCAAAACAAAACAAAACAAGCTAAGAGCCCCCCCCCCCTAAAAAACCCCAAAACAAAACAAAACAAAAACCCCAACAAAACACAAAAACAACAACAACAACAAAAAACATTTAAAAAACAAAAACAAAATGACAAATAGAGGGAAGCACTGGGACCGCAACATGGCCTTTTAGGAATAGCCGTGACGACATTGTGCAAGGAAGGCGACATCAGCACAAATTGGGATATGTTAGCGCTGCTGTAACTCATGACAGACAGACAGACAGACAGACAGACAGACAGACAGACAGACAGACAGACAGACAGACAGACAGACAGACAGACAGACAGACAGACATGCCCATAAGTATGCACTCCTTGACTGTGCACTGTCATGGCCGGCGCTCTTTCCTCTCTAAAAAAAACGTCGCTTTAAAACGTTCGCATCATGATGGACTGCACTATTACGCCTAAATGAAGGCGAAAACAGCAGTCTTGCTTTTGTCAAGTGCTTGCGCACCTTGTCCCCTTGCTCTTCATCTCGCTTAAAACTGAGCCGAATGGTGCGCTTCACAGAGAAAAGGAAATATGTCAGAGTGTAAGGTCTAGGATATTCTAAATAAGCCTATGGACATGTCCTAGAACTTTACTGTGTTTGTGCTTCATTTTGTCTGTTTGTCTGTAATTGACCACAAAAGTATTAATTAATTGGTTTTCTCTTCCCTGAGGCTACTTTTCTGTTCTGGGGGAGGAGGGGAATGTGGGTGGAAGAAGGGGAAGAGGGAGAGGGAGAGGGATGTTTCAGCAACTCTTAATACTTCAGAAGACTGCCACCCAAACAACATTACAAAACACGACAAATATGAACCTGTTTAGTTCTCGATACAGATGTGAATTTTACAGGAAAAACTCTGACCTACATTTCGAATTTCAAAGACAGAGTCACGCCCAAATGAAACTATATCCTAAACATTTTTTCCACATCACTTGAGATCTAAGGTACATGATCTCTATTGCGTTGAGTATGCCAAAGATGTCTTATAACGACAGGCGGGGTATCAAAGATGTGTGGCAGTTTGCACTCGTCAGGCTCCATAGCAAGGGCTTACAGATTTAACTCAATCAAGCGTAAAAAATGAGGACTTTAAAACTGGCGTCTTGAACCTGTGGCAGGCACCCTCAGAGCTCACGAGATGTCCCCGCTACAGGCCACTCGTCTTGCTGCAGACAGACGCCTGTGTCTCCACGCGACACCCACCGGTACGAGCGGAAGGAAAAAATAAAGTAACTCTCTCTCTCTCTCTCTCTCTCTCTCTCTCTCTCTCTCTCTCTCTCAGTCTCTCTCTTTCTCTCTTTCAATCTCTTTCTTTTCTTTTTTTTCTCTCATGTCCCTCTTTTTCTTAACCTCCCATCAACCTTCCTCCCATCCCATCTCCACTCTCCCTCCCATACCACTCTCGTCTCTCCACTTTCCCTCTTCCTCTCTCTAAATCCCCCATCTCTCTCCCTTCACCATATCCTCTCTCTCTCTCTCTCTCTCTCTCTCTCTCTCTCTCTCAACTCATTTGCCATGTAGTACATATTATAATGCAAAGTCACATTATGTTAGTTACCCAGGTTAAGAATCCCTTAGAATTTAGAGAGGCTTTTTTTTAATGGGCAGTTCAATGAAAGCTCGTAGCCCTACGCCCAAAAGGGTGTGTGGTATCGGAGATGGAGGTTATGACGAAAGGCGGGACTCTCAGAACAACCTTATCGCACTGTGGGGGAGAGGAAATCCATACCATAGCTCTCAATTATTTTGTAAACGTGCCAAACACCAGCACTGCCTTGTCGGTCCTTGCCTCCTTACTTCAACTCTAAACATAGTTCACGATCAAAGATTCTCTCTCTCTCTCTCTCTCTCTCTCTC
>NW_004797691.1:261297-262095 GCF_000002075.1 Aplysia californica
CTCTCTCTCCTGTATATCCCCCCCCCCTTTTCTGTCTGTCTATGTCAATTAATTCCCTTCTATCTGTCTCTCTCCATCTCCTGTTCAGAATTTCCCAAAAGTAAAGTCAATAGTCTATTTAAAGTGTGTGAAAATGAATATCATGGTTTGTTTTCTAAGGCCTCAGCTAATCACTTTTTTGGGGTCTCTCTGCTCCTAATCCGGCTTTCAATTCCTGTTTTCTTTGATTCTGCTATTTCTTCACTAATCATTAATTATTTTCACTTTTTTTAAAATTCGTAATCGGATTCAATTGGGGGATTTGAAATTTCGGAACTCTGCTGTGACCGAGGGTATGTTGGACTCAGTTTGTGGGGTTGCTTTTTGTTTTTTCAACAGATTATATTAACTAAAACGACGGGATTGTGAAAGCTTAAGGGCTGGAATTTGGGTCCTCCACTACTTTTAACTTTCACTACATTAATAGGGACAATGACTGTTTCGACATCTCAACGTCTCTGTGTTTTTTTCTGTTTCTCTCTCTTTCTATCTCTCCTTCTCTCTCTCTCTCTTTGTGTGTATGTGTGGTTGTTTGTGTGTGTGTGCGTGTGTGTGTTTTTGTATGGAAGTGGGTTTGTACGTGTAATAGTGTTTGTGAGTGTATGTCTGTGTAAACGTGTGTCGCGTGCATGTGTAAGTTTGCGTCTGTACGTATGCGTGAGTTTGTGTGTGCATGTGCGCGCGTGTGTGTGTGTGTGTGTGTGTGTGTGTGTGTGTGTGTGTTTGTGTGTGCATGTGCGTGTGTGTGTGTGTGTGTGT
>NW_004797691.1:262873-264571 GCF_000002075.1 Aplysia californica
GTGTTGTGTGTGTGTGTGTTTATGTGTGTGTGTGTGTGTGTTTGTGTATATGTATACATTTGTGTGTGTGCGTGTGTGAGAGAGAAAGTGTGTGTAAGTGTGTGTGTCTGTGTGTATGCGCGCGTGTGTGTGTGCGTGTGGTTTTTGTTGTTGCGTTTTTTGCTTCTCTGCTAGGAATAAAACAGTTTTTCGATAGGTATTTGAGAAGAAGAAAGTGATATTCGGAAGTTCAGAATCAATTCCTATGCAAGTTTTGGTGTTGCGCTTGCTGAGGTTGTGTTATAACGGTTGTTGTTGTTGTTGTTGTTGTTGTTGTTGTTGTTGTTGTTGTTATTGTTGTCGTTGTTGTTCCTGCTTCTGCTGTTCTGTTTGTCCAGGCAAAGAAAAAGAGAATTATGCTGGGGCTGGAGCCTTAACTTGGTTGATATTAAGCTGTTTTTTTTTTCTTGTTTTTTTGTTGTTGTTTTTTTGTAGTTACTTTACCTACCTATGTGACAACTGTTGTTGTTGCTGTTGCTTCTATTGTTAATCCTATAGCATTTCAGAAGTGCGACTAAGGATTAGGGAGTAGTGTCAATTCATCACAGAATAGCCACACCCAAACACCAAGCACCTTTACCACACACGCAAAGTGAGAGGCAAAGTGAAAATAAATACAGAAAAAGGGGAGATTAATTCATTCTTTCACCCCCCTGTTCAGGAGGTCGCACTTGGTAATTTTCAAACAGCCCACCGAATGGCTCTTAGTGAGCATTAATTTAGAGAAGGCCGAATCAGAACCGGTGAAAGTATAAATAATGCAAGCAATGATGGGTCGACTGTCACAATGTGAAAGAACTAGACTGTAAATCTGCCTCTATCACTGTCTCTTCTTTCTTTTCTCCTACCCCCCCCCCTCTCTCTCTCTCTCTCTCTCTCTCTCTCCCCCCTCCTCCCTCTCTCTTTCTCTCTCTCTCTCTCCCCCCCTCTCTCTCTCTCTCACTCTCTCTCTCTCTCTCTCTCTCTCACTCTCTCACTCTCTGTCCCTCTCTCGCTTTGTTTACCTGTCTCTCTGTCTCTCTCTTTCTTTCTCTGCACACCTATTTTGCATGGGTGTGCACAGAAATATACCGAAACACACTCACACAGTCAAACACTCTAAAACACAAGCACACTTACATTTACATACAAAAACACAAAAACAAGGACACCTTTTTCTTTCCGACATGAGGACACTTACATGTCGATGCACGTACACTCATGGACATAACTCTCTATTAAAAAAAGGAAGAAGTACGAACAATATAAAAAGATAGCCGCAGCAAGCGAATAGTTCTGACGGAAGTAATACATTTTCAATGGTGCCGACAGAGTCCTTCAAAAAAAAAAGAAGAAAAATATTTTGAGAATATTTTTACATAGCGAACTAGCCTAAACTTCTGGTTACAAGCACACGTTATTTTTAGTAAGAGCTTTTGCGACACTTGCAACACAATATGGTCATATTATAAATGCCCACGATTAGAGGTGTAACAAACCAAAAAAGGAGTAGAGATAAGGACGATAGATGTTTATATCATAGGAAAGAAGGAACAAACCACACCAGAGCAACCGCCAACCACCCGCAGGGCCACTAATTGTTTCAGTGTTGTACTTGTACTCCAAGACAGCACGCTATTATGGGCGCCGCTATATCGCTCTATATTAGAACCCCCCCCC
>NW_004797691.1:264881-266156 GCF_000002075.1 Aplysia californica
CCCCCCAACCCCAAACCTCCTCTTTTTTTGCCTTACATTTGATTCAAACTGATCCAAACGGTGCACTTTGTCATGAACTACGAATACGTCAGAGTGCACATATAGGATACTATCATGGTACAACAAGTCTAGGGATGTACTTTGCATTCTGTAAGTCATCCATGTCTACAAGCCGAGCATGACCGACAGTGCTTTCAGATAGACACATGTTTTCCCACGATTGTAAGATGGGGCGTGTTTACATTTCAAATACATTTGATCCCATGTGACTTCTAGTCTCCTTTACCATGAAATTTCAGCAGTCATGCCCTATTGAAAACGCTTTTTATAGGTGAAGCAGAGGATGTTCTTAAAGCACTTAAAATGGTTTTGCTAAGATAAAGTTATAGATCGCGCCACAGGTAAGCGTATTCACAAAAAGCATATTGTTCAAGTACACGTTATAAATTTCGAGCAAAATATATAAACACTGAGGGGCGGGCAGAGATATCCACAGGGACAAATACAATTTTCCCGAACAAATCTAGAAAAGGGATGTATGTAAAACGTCCAAGAAGGCACTTTGCTTTACAGTACAGGCATGCATCGCTCTATAGGGGTGTGGCCCGCCAAAGTAACATGTAAGGCAATTCAAAGACATGGCCTCTGAATTCAATGCCTATCTCGGATAGGGTGAAACCGAGTGGGAGGGATGCTTTGAAAACGAACCCCCCTCCCCGCCTCAGTCACCCCCAAACCCCATAAAAACAACCACACCCCACACCCCCTCAACTGCTCAAAGAAATAAGAACGCCCACAACAACAACAGTACCCCCCCCCCTCTTTTTTTCTTTAAAAAAAAACACACACAGAAAAAAATAAAGTCAAGAACACCTTTTTGGCTTTTCAAACCAGGGGCATCACCAGCACTGTTATGCTGTCCTGCATTATACCAACTAAGCTATAAATGCGCCCACGTACAAGTGGTGATTTTAAGTTTGATGAAAGCATTACAGTGCTCGCAACAGCATAAACAGAATATATATTAATTAACAGATAGACAAGAGACAAGCACTTTGTTTCGATTATAACAATCATTACCGTTTACCCCCTCCCCCCTACACAACTAGAATCATTTAGTGCCGCCAACATAGGATGACAGGGACACAGCATACTGGCAGGTGGTCCCACAGAGTAGATGGAATAGTCTTCCCCTCTGGGGAATCGAACTCGTGTCTTCTATGTGTAATAAGACATAAATAAAAAAAAGCAACACACACACACACACACACACAC
>NW_004797691.1:266256-267753 GCF_000002075.1 Aplysia californica
CACATGCACACACAAACACACACGTACACTAACACATACACACACACACATACACACACACACACACACACACACACACACACACACACACACACGAAAACACATACACATACACAAACACATACTAAAAGACACAGATTCTCTTAAAGACGGATCGTTATACATACATACATACAGACAGACAGGTAGATTTGACAGACAAACAGACAGACAGAAAGACAGAAAGACAGAAAGACAGACAGAGACAGAGGGAGACAGACACA
Organism: Aplysia californica; assembly: GCF_000002075.1. Taxonomy (NCBI): domain Eukaryota; kingdom Metazoa; phylum Mollusca; class Gastropoda; order Aplysiida; family Aplysiidae; genus Aplysia; species Aplysia californica. The sequence goes on from NW_004797691.1 coordinate 266,520, forward strand.
AACGGAAAGAAAGAAAGAGACACCAAGAGATACAGGGAGAGAATAATATGGTCTAACATTACACCCCAAAATTAAACAACCTATAAAAAATAGAACGTTAACCTACGGTCCATCACAACGGCTAGCTATTACATTTGAAAACCCAAGCTCCCGTACTGATACCGGATATTGAACTCACTCATTGTCATCCCTCTCCCATTCCGTCTGGCGTTTCTGGCCACTCGGCTGCCATGGAAACAGTGAGCACTGTTGTTCATCTCGCCCATTGTCACAAACTGAAGACAAAAGTGTCGGGTTGCTCCTCTCTGGCAGATAGTGTATGAGAGTCCCGCAGAATAGGAAACATTGATAGAGGGTGTAACAGAGGCAATCAATACACCTAAATCAGAGCAGTAAGGCATCTTATGATATGGTAAAGTCGGGTTTGGAATTTTTGTAGTTTTCAGCGCAGGAAAGGGGCGGAATCTTCTTTTAAAAGGCCTAACGCAACAAACAACAAAACAAAACAAGCAAAAATATTTTAAAACAACAAACAATTAAAAACAAAAACAAATGAACAAACAAAAAAGCAATTATAATGTACTCAGAAGTGTGGATCATCATTTCAGAGCCCTGTAACGTGTATGCGTGTCAGAAAGTGAGAAGTCTTCATCACCATTTTCGAATACTATCCACTTTAATAAAGAGGTCGGCTCATTTATTTTCTACATTATTAAATCTTGACATGATTCTGCTATTTTTTCCTATTCTGTGAAGCAGCCAATCATGGTGATTACGTAAATGATCACATATTTTCAACTGTCTCTGTCAGTACACCTATAATTTGGAGAACAATCATAGCTTTGACGACCTAGGTATCATGCCAACTTCTACTGTATGTTTTTCTGCATTAAACGGTCTCTGTTCCTTTTGTTTTCGTATAAAAGAACCACATTGTGCCGTATACAACAGAGGGTCTGTGAATTATGGAAAAGTGAAGGATGAAACCTTGTATCTTTCATTTCTCAACTCAAGGGACCTACCCAGACCTGTGGAATTTCGTTAACCCCGAACTTTACAAAAAGATGATATCCCTTAACGACCGTGAAGTAAACATGTCATGACAATGTGCTCGTCGAATTAACTTGTCAAAAGAAAACAGAAACGTCATCAGATCTAAGTCGTAGGTAAAGTCAAGCCTCATACTGTCAAGGATGAGATTTGTAAATTTTTCCCTACAAGATTGAACCCCCCC
>NW_004797691.1:267920-269292 GCF_000002075.1 Aplysia californica
CCCACCCCTTACACACACACACAAACACCTGACAGGACTGAAAAATTATGACACCCCAACAACAAACAACAAAACAAAAAAAACAACAACCAAAAAATATTTTTCCCTACAAGATTAAAAAAACCCAGTTATTTGTTCTCAGGTGTGAAACTAAATCCATAACACTAAGACTTGTTAATTTTGAGTAGTTTGTTTTGAAAGGTGTTTAAACAAAGGGAGAGGACGTGAAAGCCGAATCCTCTGGCAAAATCCAACAACGACGACCCTCTATGGTCGTGTCAAAACTGTTGCTAAACAGAGAATTACAGACTTGCAAGTTTTACTTTTGCCCTTGTCTTCTTTATTTCTTACCAGTGAATTAGAATTTCATGTCATCATGTCGATGCACTTCTATTTATCCTGAGCATACACACATACGCTTCTGAGGCCAGGCCAGACGCAATGTTGCGTTTATGGAAAACGTTTAGTCATCACTCTAACGGCAAAGAATTCTAAGACAACTGTTTTAAATACAGCTGCACAGCGTAGATCAAATTACTTCTCTCTTGCTGGAGAAAAAATTGAAATCTCAGTGTAGACAAGAACAAGTTTCAGGTCATCAACGACTGATTACTTTCAGAGGTTAAATACCGTTAGGACGATAACATTTCAAAATACATTTATCGCAGTACACTAACAGCTTACATAAATCAAAATAAATAAATATTTTTTTTCCACATAGATCTAGAATACGTCCTTACGCCACAAACGAAACCAAAACGAAGTGAACAATTAAACAGTTCTGACAAACTTTACATCGTTTCCATTCGATCTAAATCCACTCGAATAAAAAAATGTATTCAAATTCACCTTTACTTCCGCACAATATGTATTTGCACTGTCACATCCCCCCCTCACGAGCGCGATCGATTGACAGGTTTCCTTTCAAGTGCCAGCGACAACCTTCTCGGTGTAGCCAAATTGCCTACAGGGTCATTAAGGAAATCGACCCAGACGGTGCGAAGTAATGGTGAATGTTTTACGCCCTTATCCATACACTTTAGACCATTTCAACAGCTGACTACTTCAATTTAGACTTAATTTGTACGGGTCACCCTATGTCTGAGTGAGACACAGCATCCCTGCAGATGAAAGGATAATACTAAATAAATAACTTCACCACTAAGGATTTGAATTCAAGTCTTGCATGTGCAACGGCAAAGACTCTAACCAATCCACCATAGACCCAGACGGTGTAAAGTCACAGGACTTGAACCGGTTTCTGTGGTGTCATGGTTAAGCACTGCATTGACGCATAAAGAAGACGTGAGTTCGATTCCCCTGCCGGGAGAATTTCTATCGAGTATGTATATTTAATTTTACATATATTACA
>NW_004797691.1:269489-277149 GCF_000002075.1 Aplysia californica
GTCAGCCTGCTGGGATGTTGTATCTCTCTCAACCCTGGGTTGGTCCTGGCAGGTAGGGTCTAAGCAGGCCGTCTCCTACAGGATCTATTATAATTTGTGCTATCGGGGGGCGTAAAACGTCAACAATTGTTGATTATTCCGAAAGAACTTGAGGTACCGTTTTTGAATAACCAACGATAGATAGTATGGTATTATGGTTTTAACGACAATAAACGATGGCCTGACTATGGATAGAAGATAGATGGATAGACAGACCAAGAAAGGAAAGACAGAAAGTGTGTGTGTATGTGTGTATGTATGTGAGAGAGAGAGAGAGAGAGAGAGAGAGAGAGAGAGAGAGAGAAAGAGAGAGAGAGCGAGAGAGAGAGGGAGAGAGGGAGAGAGGGAGAGAATGAAAGAGAGAGAGAGAAAAAGACAGACAGACAGACAGACAGACCAACAGACAGACAGAAAGACAGACCAACAGACAGATGAACAGACAGACAGACAGACAGACAGACAAACAGACAGACAGACAGACAGATAGACAGACAGACAGAGAGGGGGAAGATAGAAAAAAGAGAGGCTGAGCCAGAATAATTAAATTTTAAAGTAGAACGTTCTACTATCCTTTAGTGTGTTGGCACCTGTCCCCGTCTGTCGCCAGTTGTTTTGCTCTGAAAGGAAGTCGTGGTCGTACCTTCAATTTCTATCTCAAGTTGTAGATTAAACAGGGTCTGACATACGTGAAATGGGCTCTTGTTGTTCGCGTGGAACACAAAAAACAAGAAACAATGCAACACTTGCACGATATTGAATACGGGCATTCTTATCAAGGTATAAACGAACAGACATGTTGGAGACATTCGAATCCAGGACTACCAAGAACAAGGAAGCCTGGGTTTTTGTGTGTGTGTGTGTGTGTGTGTGTGTGTGTGTGTGTGTGTGTGTGTGTGTGTGTGTGTGTGTGTGTGTGTGTGTGAGAGTGTATTTTAGAGATAAGACTGACTGATCAAATTTCAGAGTAAAGTACATTTTTAATCTGATGTTACTTTGACCCGTTCAGAGATATTTCGACAAGACGTGTCGATGATGATATGAGTAGGCGCTTTGCTTTTCGGTCACAAGAAGTAAGTTCAGTTCCCTCAAGGTGAGGGTTATGATATGGAGAATCTTCGTCGGTTGAATCTGTCCCCGTGGTTTTATACCCCCCCAAAAATATGAAATTATGCAAACTGAGTCCCAAAAAAGGGACATAATGCGATTCTGTTAATTCTAACAAAGAATCATAAAGGAAAATAATCAGAAATTATTTTTAAAATGATCAAATTTTGCTAAAATTATACGGGGTGCATTAAACCCCGAGGATAGTTTTATGAAATAATGAACTGTTGAATACCCTCTTCTTATGCTGGCCTCTACAGGCGTCGTCGTAGCACCAACACCCTAGCCTAAATGGAGTCAAAGACGTGTCGAAGTTGCTACCCGTTTAAAACAGATATTTTGCCGTTCACAATAAGAACAGGCGGAATTCTAGCAAAGCGACACAACAATGAAATAATCAGGCTTCTCGGGGCTTTTGTTCATTAATTTTTGGACTTTCTAGTAAGAAACCGGACACAGAAGTGCACAGAGAAACGGATGTTAGCATACGTGCCAGGCATTCAATAGAGAGGTTGCTAATAAACCGTTATCTGTGTAGGATTAATGTAGTTTTTCGCTGCCTGGATTAAAAACCGTACACTAAAGCGCGGCGTTTCTTAGAAAAGAGGTGTGAATTCAAATAGCAGATTATTGGGGAAATCTTAGCTTGAATGTCAGTGTCCGTGAACAAGGAAGTGATTTCTTCAAGGACTCCCGCAGAGCATGCAAGAAAAATGTTTGAAAACTTGGGGAATCTCAAAAATGTATAGCGAACTGGCTAAAGCTACTGTGGCGCTTTTGGAGTATCTGTTAAGCTGGTAGACATCTGTACCTAAGCCTTTCGCAAGAGGGCTCTCAGACTGCGCATTTTTGTTTGCCAAGATTGTCTTGGGGCGTGTCTACATTTCGTATTCATTCTACCGCGTACGATGTTAAAAGCCACTTAACCATGACATATTAGTAGCAATGCCTTATTGAAAACACGCGCGGTGCATGAGGTAACGCTGTTCTTGAAGTCTTGAAAAGGGTTTTGCTAGTTTGATAAATATAGACGCTTCATAGACTGATGCATTTCTATGTCACACAGAGGAAAAATAGTTTGTTCCTTGGATCATTTAGACCCCTACTTCTAGTTTGAAAAAGGACACACGGAGGCATTAGATAGACAGACAGGCAGACAGACAGACAGATAGATAGATAGATATATAGATAGATAGATAGATAGATATATAGATAGATAGATAGATAGATAGATAGATAGATAGATAGATAGATAGATAGATAGTCCTCACAAACAAATATTTACGTTTTTTTGTATTGTAGAAGAACATGTTGATATGGAAGACACGCAAACGTTCCCATCGAAACAATCCGGGAACCCGATTGACAGCAAACACCCTTTCAACTGTTCATCTTTAATTTGTTTGTTTTTTTAAGTTGAGCGTAGCTTTTCATTTTAAATGTTAGCTATTTAGAGAATGGGAATATTATGAAAAATAAAGCACAAACTTTCTATCATTGAAAAAAGTTAACTTTTGCTTTTTAAAATGTTCTCTAAGCAGAGCATAAGTATAAAAAGTGGGAAAAAAATCACTTTTTCCTTCGTGTTGCTTTTGAATGGTATAAGACGTATAAATCACTTAGAGAACTGGCACTTTACAAGGACATGACAATGGGATTTGGAGTTTTCACAATGGAAGAAAGGAGTTTGATTAAAAAGTAACACATTGATACAATGCCAGTCATTTAGTGTTGGGTTAAAATACAAGACAGGCGGAAACAAACGCAGGAAGGTGAAAAACTGAATCTACCAACAGAACAATACAATTAAAACAAAAACAAAAACAGCAACAACAACAACAACAACAACAACAACAACAACAACAACAACAACAACAACAACAGCAACAAAACAGCACTCCCCCCCCCCAACCTCCTGAAAAAAAACGACCCCCCCCCCCCAACTGTACAGACAAAAACAAAAGGAACGTATAGAAATAGGACCTACCAGCGGCTCCCTTCACCCACCCATACTGAACCAGCGCATAGCAGAAATACTGAGCTATTTAAAAATGTCCCATGTTTGTGTTTTTTCAGACAGCTCTTCACAGATAAGAGCTGTACCGAGTGTTCACCTGACATCGTGTTCGGAATACAATATCATGTTGTCCCAAGGGCTGAGATAAAAGATCGATGAGGTATTGTTGTGTTCTGTTTGACTATAACTATAACTCCTACGCTTCTAAACGGGGTATATTGCTGGTATAGTGAACGTATAAAATATATATAAATAAATATATATATATATATATATATATATACATATATATATATATATATATATATAATATAATATAATATAATATAATATAATATAATATAATATAAATATATATGCTTCATGTGGTATGGTTTGGGTTCTTTGTATAACTGAAACTGTTTTTACTGTTCATTTGTTAGCAAAGAAAAGCACAACGACACATTAAAGGCCATCTGCGGCCTTTTTGGACCAGGGAAGGGGGGGGGGGGGAGATAAGAAAAATAGACAGAAACAACAGAGGAAAAGAAAAGAAGAAAGATAAAGGTCCATCAACTAAACTGTTTAAAATATAAAATCAGACAGAGACAGACAAAAACTAGTGCTATAACTTTAATTTTGGCTATACAACCTAATAAAACTTAACAGGGAACTTCTGCTTCCCTAAAATTGTGAAGCAAACCCATAGATAGAAGAACTTGCGTGAGGTGTTGTGACCTTCTAAGGTCAAATTCTTGGTATCTGGCCTCCTTCTAACAACGTTGTTTAAGACTAAAATTATAATATGACGTCACCGTTTGAACGCAGATTCAGAATCTGGGTGAAGCTGCATACATTTATTGGGAAGAAAGCAGTACAAAATTTGATCATTTCGGGCTTACAGTAAGTAAGGCACAAGCTGGGCAAGGCACAATGTTTGTTGAATTTCAATTAAAAATGTCAGATCTAGTGCTGGGAAATCTGTTTGGGGTAATTTGTTTTATATTATGAGTATACTTTTGTCTGCTCAGAGCACTGGTTTGTCTGGGGAAGAAAGGGGGGGCATGCACGAGAGTAAAAGTCAACGGCTTTGATTGTGTGGCATATTAAATTACTCAAACACAACTGTTTCAGTAACTAAAGCGTTTCAACACTATCAGGTGTAAAAACGTAAGGTTCTTTTTCTCATAGGCGAGAGCCTCATTCTGGAAGAACTTAACGATTGAACCTTAGTTGTCAGGGAAACATATCACAGAACGTTAACGCAACTCTTCTAACGGTCGATTTATGTCTACATCACATGAGTTAAACGTCCCACTCTCTGAGTCTTGAGTAAAGAAAAAGACATCAACATAATAGAATTCGTTTAGAGCTGAGATAAATTAAGACAGACAGACGGACAGACAGACAGACGGACAGACAGACAGACAGACAATCAAACAGACAGACAGGCGGGAACAAAAAAGGAAAAGTGAAGAAGCAGGGTATCAACACCATAATGGTGATGTAGTGCTGCCAGACATCAAGACAGACGGACAGAAAACAAAGGTGGGAAAGTACAAAAAAAGGACATTAAATACACAGTCGCAGTCATTTAATGTTGCGAAAAACCAAAAAACATGCAGACAGAAACAAAAGAGAGAAAGTAAAAATGTAGTGCGACCTACTGGCGCGCCGCCGTCCCACTTTGACGATTTCTAGAACACCATCTGACAATTGCATATGTATATTATTTTAACGTCATTATTGCACCGGCCTTTGATGAATGAGTACTAACAGGCTAGCTTTGGAACGACAGCTCTTGAAGTCTGAGTTTTTAAAGCAGTTAATTATTTTCGCGCCACTGACAATAAATGGTTAAAACAAATGCACTGGCGTTCTCTAGTGTATAATACTGAAAAAGTTACTGCATGAAGAACTAAGAAATGTATAGGCCTACTCAGTGTTACATACTCAGCACCCACTGCACACTATACTTTCGAGCTATGTGCAAAGATCTGGCTCAGCGTCTGTTAATCTAAATCAAGATGTTAACCGCATCCCTCCCCCCGCTCCTCTTTGATCTTTTCCATCAAATTACGAATTGGCTTTTGAAGAGCTCGGAGCAACGAGGTCACATCATCCATCTGGGACTTGAAATGTCATGTGCCCGCACGGGTGAGAGGAAAGGCGGAGAGTGTCGGGTCTCCAAAAGTGACATTCAAAACCATCTAGGCTAACACTCGGGCTAAGGTTGATAGCAGAGTAAACACACACGAAGACAGGGCTATGCTGGCTGATATTGGAGACCAGCACTAAGCTAAAACAACGCTCCGACCTCCCTTTTTTCTTCCTTCAAATAAACTTGAAGTGACAGTGCAAGAAGCGGAGAGGGCGCACTGAGGAGATGGTAATGGCAACAATTTTATGTGATGAACTTTGTTTTTGGAGTTGGGGCGGGGTGGGGGGGGGACAAAAGGAAATGGTCTGTACGTGAAGCAATAAGCATTCGTGCTTGTAATATGAGTCCACATTATACTTGTGTACCTGTGTGTTTTATTGTTTTTTCTTAAACGTTGGCAATTTAAAATCCTAACGATACAGTTTAGATCATTATAGAGGCGAGCTTCGACTCTTGTCAGTCAGAGCGAACCCGGGTTGAGAGGGATACAACGACCCAGTAGAAAGACCTCGTTACTCGATGAAAACTTTTTCTACACGGGAATCGAACTCTGGTGTATTGCGTTCGTCAGAGAAGAGCAGACCCGCTACACCAGAGAAGCCCCCCCCCTCTCTCTCTCTCTCTCACTCACTCTCTCTCTCTCTCTCTCTCTCTCTCTCTCTCTCTCTCTGCGTGTGTGTTTGTGTGTGTATGTGTGTATGTATTTATGTTTGTGTGTGTGTGAGAGAGAGAGAGAGAGAGAGAGAGAGTGTATGTGTGTGTGTGTGTGTGTGTGTGTGTGTGTGTGTGTGTGTGTGTGTGTGTGTGTGTGTGTGTGTGTTTGCGTGGGTATATGTACGATTCTGCAAAAAAACGAGCACATGTTTCAGAACATATAAACCATCGCTTAAGTACAAAGGATATCGAAGTCTAAGGTTGACACGTATCCATATCTCTCTTGTCGGTAGGCTTGTTTGGACAGGGATTTCCTGGTTGGCGCAAGAGGGAGAGGAGGGGGATGATTTGATCTAGTCTTTCCTCTCAGTCCTAGCTGTGACTAATCAACAAGATTCACGTATAACAAAGTGACAATTCATGAAAAAGGTAGAGCTTGGAAAAAGCAAGTGAGTTTTTAAAAATCGTACTGCAAATGTTTTCTCAGAGAGGTCTACAACCGAAGGCTGTCGTATTGAAGCAGGTGATACTAATCTGTCTGTCCCACTGTCTGTACGCCAGTCTGTCTGTGTGTCTCTCTGTCTGTCTAAGTGAGTCACACTTCCGTCAACTTCGAAGGATAGATAGCAAAACCAACACTCAACATGACAGCAACAAGTTTAAAAAAAAATCTACTACAATTAGAAAGGAAAATACAACATCAAATAGATGCTACACAAGTATCACTTAGTATCAGTAACATCCACAGCAACGACAGCAAACCACAGCAGTACCAACATAGCCACAATATCGAATAACAACATTTAAAAAAATCATGTCAGTCAAAAAATGATGGCGAACACAATCATGAGCAAAATATGATAAAAACATCCATGGCCAATTAAAAGGCCCCTCCCTCAAAACCGCCCTCCTACCCCCACCCCCTTCAGGCTCTCGCGTAACACATCCCACCCCAACAAGCACATACACAGATACACACTCACTAACATACAAACATACAAACACACATTCACACGTACACACATACCCACATACTCTCTCTCTCTCTTTCTCTCTCTCTCTCTCTCTCTCTCTCTCTCTCTTTCTCTCTCTCACACACACACGCACACTCACACTCACATACTCTCTCACACACACACACGCACACTCACACTCACATACTCTCTCACACACATTCTGCAACGAAAACTATTTCACCGACGAAAAGATTGAAGAATGAAGGTAAACACAAACGAGCTACCAAGCACACTGCGACACAAAATAATCTTCACAAATGAGATCATTATCTCCATGTCCGTTATGTCAATCCAGGTAATGAACCCTGTGCAGCAATCATCAACTTAGGCCAATATTGGAGCAAATACAGACAAATGCCTCAGTAAATACGACAATTTTTTCAGGCTTCCTTTCGCTTAAACAAGAAAATAGATGAGAATTCCTCGAGCAAAGCCAAATCAGGACCCCTTCACATTCCAGCCACTTATCACGCTGTGGAGAAATTTGAAATTTGATTGAAGTTTTGGCCCAACATGCAAGCTACGTGGTCATTTAAGTCTCACAAGTTATGTGATTCACCGGGTGTCTGTGGTAAAGATATCAAAGGGAAAGGCACGAAGAGGCAGTGACTTCCATTCTTGTGCGCTTCGCGCAAGTAAATGTGTGTGTGTGTGTGTGTGTGTGTGTGTGTGTGTGTGTGTGTGTGTGTG
>NW_004797691.1:279617-280741 GCF_000002075.1 Aplysia californica
GGTTGTGATACTTTCTGTGGCTTTTCTTTAACCTAGTTGGATCTCTCAGTCGTATCAGTGACGAGTGTTGAATTGAAGGTCTTGTGTATACACATTGCTGAAGCAGACGTTTAAAAAATTCGTGTTTGCTTGATACTTAGACAAGTAAATAAAGAACAAGTGATGCAGTACTCTATAAGGTTTCTTTCAACATAATAATATACTTAATTCTGACATCCTAAGGTAAGGCAACTTATCTTAAAAATTCGAGTATTTTAAGGCTTTATCGGTTTGTTACACGTGTCTTACCAAATATCCTTCTTGTGTCCAAGGCAGGACGATGCATCTACATCCGAAATAGTAGTTTTCAAAAAAGTAAAGCTATGTAAGGGACTGGTCCCAGCCCCATTGTTGATGGCAGAGTGACGTTTCTTAATTCCCAATCAAGCATGTTTCATAAGTCTAGAAAAGCTAAGGGTCAACATTAAATTTGTTGCATTTTCTCAACATCATGACATTTGCAGTTACGTCGCTTGACCTACTTTTGCCCTACAAAATTGTCTCGGTCTTAACATAGGTGGATATTGAATTGCAAGCTCCGCATACAAACAGAGCTGCAAATATTTAAGAAAATAAAGTTCATTCCTCTTAGAGACTTAAACATAAGACAAATGCCGGTCACTGAGAGTTGTAAGGGATACTTTTATGGCTCTTTTTCTGTACAGTTGTCTCGCTCTGAACAATGGACAATACATACATCTTTTGTTTGTTGTCGTTTCGGAGTAGAAACTGGCGTAAAACCCATACTGATTAGACCACACCAACAAAAGCGTGTCTAGCCCTATGCTCGTATTTAAATCTGCATTGTGTAAGTGTCTTTCATGAACTTTCTTTATTATTATTCTTTTCACGAATCTGAAAAGGACAACCCTTCTATTTGTTCAAGGACGCACTATTCCCTAACCTACAAATGTCAGTTTTCCGTTATCCTTGGGCAATACTACCAAGCTGTCACATGAAACGAATTACAAAGTGTACTGATTTTCTCAGAGAAGTAGTATTTTGACTGTAACATGTCAGCATTAAATGACGAATTTTCTGAATAAAGGCGTTGTAGGTTGAGCAGCTCTCTCCCCTCTGCCCCC
>NW_004797691.1:281182-282157 GCF_000002075.1 Aplysia californica
CACACACATGAACACACACACATGAACACACACACATGAACACACACACATGAACACACACACATGAACACACACGTGCACACATGCACTCGCAAGCACGCGCAAAAACACGATCCAGGATTGAAAAGAAACGTTCAGGTAGAGACAGATTTGTAAGACAGAAAACGTAAAAGAGAGACAAGTAGTCTGACATACAAGGTTATTGAGAAGTTGTCTGAGCCTGACATGTGAGGGGTCACAGCTGTCTCACTCAGTTATAACTTACGAAAGGTTATTTTAATACTTTTTTTTACAAACAAATGAAGGAGTTAGATGGAAATCATGATAAGTCTGTTTTTAAGAGAAAATCAGGGTACTAGCCCTAACTTACAGCAGTGCGAGTGAAATATCCCTAAATGAAATCAATTAAGAGAAACAAACTGAATTTCTATGAGAACAAATACGCAGTTGTAAATGGTATAATGATAACACAAAACGGACGATACACGCCCTCCTGTTCTAAAATGGCTGGCTGAACTTAACTTTCTGTATTTCTATAAGAACATATCAAGATAAGAACAAGTTAAATCCATCATTCCAAAAACTTTTTTTTTCTAATACGTTAAGAAAACGCCGATAAAATGTGTCTTAGCCTGGTTTCCAGTTGACCCCCTTCCAATGCCTTTGGTGTTACTTTTTTCGCGCTCAACACCATACTTTAGTACACTAAACCGAAAATTTCCATTTCGGAATATCATCCCGCACCACGAATGTGTGTATTTCGGTCACCTGCAAGTCATTCTGCTGTACCCGTGACGATAGAGTTTTTTCACCTGATAAAGGTGATATATAACTCAGCAATTGTCTTTTCTCAGGTACAAGTTAAACATTATAGTACTCGTGTTGTCTCCGTCGGACCGCTCTATCTATCTATCTATCTATCTATCTATCTATCTATCTATCTATCTATCTATCTATCTATCTATCTATCTATCT
>NW_004797691.1:284179-285756 GCF_000002075.1 Aplysia californica
GGGGGGGGTTCAAAGAATCTGGACATTCCAGGACATTCCTGGACACTCTTAGAAACTCTTGTCTCTAAACGTTTTGTGTATCCTGACGGTTCTGAACTTCTTTGTTTCTGTATGTGTGTGTCATCCTTGCCCTATTAGATATTTACAGATAATAATTTATGTTTCGGAGATTTTCGCTTTTTTTCCTAGGTTTGTTTTAGTAAGAATTTGACAGCATTTGCAACGCAATTTTGTCAGATAAGTGATGAGGATTTGGTCTACATGTTTTACAAGAGAATAACAAACATATAAAAGGAGTAGAGATAAGGACGAATGATACTTGATAGGAAAGAAAAAGATTGAGTAAACCTCAGCAGAGCACTCGCCAACCACCCACATGGTTTAGAGTTTGGGCTCGACAGTGTTGGAGAACAATGAGTCCTATGTTAAGGCAGTTTTATTGTTGCTACATATACATTTTTTACGATTATTAAGTGCCAGACACACAGACGCGGTTACGATCATTTAGTGATAGACACACATTGACTCAATTGCGACCATTAAAGTGATACAAACACATTGGAGCGATTACAATTATTTAGTGTTGGATACTGGAGACACATTGATGTGTGTACGATCATTTAGCGCCGCGATGATCCTATATAAGGTGGTTCACTCTGCTCAAAGAGCATCCAATATTCTCAGATGGCGCATACTGTCGCTGATAAGTTTTTTTGGTTTCTCTCTAACCTCAAGAACAGAAAAGTAGTTAATGTTTTAGTTTTTAAAAAAAATATTGTTGCAATTCCGTATCGAGGTCAGCTGTTAGCTCCGCTCAGTTCTTATCAACTTCAGCATTATGGAACTCCGATTAAAATAAAATAAACTTCGAAAATCATTGCCCCTTCCCTCAAAGACGAATGACGACAAAAACTAACAATTTGCTACTGTTGGTTTTTTGGTTCCCTTGTCTTTGTGCTTCTAGTAGTTTTAGTAGCTTTTTGTATATTGCCTGATGGAATGTACTTTGTGCTCACACGTCACCATAAAACTCATAGAGTTTAGTTTAGAACGGAGCAGATTTTCGAGATGCCTGGCAGGGGCAAAATCCGGAAACCTTCTGACCAACTACCGTTTAATAGGACAAACACGCTTGAGTCCTCAGTCATATTGTTGACTTCAGTGACTGTACCGATATGAAAGCGTTGTGAGCAGTGTCGTCGATAAATCGAGATTTAACATTGTTGTAGATACTTTTATTAGGCCCACAACTGCTTCACTTATTTTATTCATCTTAAGTTCCTACAAAATTCCAGCCATAAAACTTTTGCACAATGAAACTGCGATGAGAGCGTAGTTATAAAGTAACCCTGATATTATATTTCTCATACTTCCATAGTCAACTGTTCGTCAAGTTCGCGCTAGTTCTCAGGTGGCGCCATCGGCGATTCTGAGGTCACTTCTTGAGTTTCTCAAAGAGAAAAGTGAACTATCTTGCTGTATATAATCTTTGGGGCTAGACGCACTTCTGCATGATTATTCAGTGCTTCCTGCACATCTTTGATATTATTATGATTACGGCCATTTTAGTGCTAGAA
>NW_004797691.1:285856-288149 GCF_000002075.1 Aplysia californica
CCCCCCACCCCCCACCCTGACTGACAGAGATACAGAAACAAAAGAGAGATAGTAAATATCTTAGGCTCTCTCTACAAAACCGCTCAGCTATACGCTGAAATTGCTAGTACAAATTACTGCTGTCACAAAATCGTGCCTTGATAGAGGAAAATGTTATGCAGGAAAGTCCATTTTCAACTATGTAAACTGAGAGTTCGAAAATAAAACTGAAGCTATGCAGTTGCGAGCGCCGTAAAACCTCTACTAAAACAAACAAACAAACTGAAGCTAAGTTCTTGATGATCGGATGGAGAAAAAAAAGCATAAAAGAGAACAAAGACACAACAATAACAACAAAAAGAACAAACTCTCCTCTCTTGGACGCGAATCTGTTTTGTTTCCCCCACACCTTCGTATTCTTTTCTAATATCATTGCCCGCTGTGAAGTGTTATGTTTACGTTTAAGGCGCGAGAAATGCAACCCTATTTATAGATACCAACAATCCAATATTTGAGGACTTGGACTAAGGCATCGTCTCGTTCTCTGGTATCCAATTTTTAAAACATAATTGTTAAATATTTTTCTGTGTCGAATTTCATAATGATAACATTTGGGGGTCGTTGCTGTCGGCATAGTTCAGGTTTCTTTAATTAGGGTGTAGGATTTCGTCAAGCGAAGTTTGTAAGACCTTTTGAAAGTCAAAACAAGAGGTTTTTGTTGAAATAAAATCTGATCTAAACTCATTGAGCCCTGGTTCCGGACATACTCGTTCTGATCTTGACGTTTCGGAATAAATACAAGTACATTTGTTGTTATCATCATAATATCTCTCTCTGACGTTGATGTTTTACGAAGCTCTATTATGTGTATTATGCTATAATTTGAGCCTGCATCATGTATCCAAATGTTGGGGGTCTGTGGAGACCTCTTAATCAACAGGGGATTTGTAGAATTCTCTGACATCCAAATCGGGGTTCCTGGAAGTTCTGGCATCGATATGGGGGTTGGTGGAAACTTATGACATCCATACGGGGTCCCTGACTACCTCTGATATTCAAATGAGGAGATTTATGAATCTATAGTGCCTCCGTGGAGACCTCTTACATACACACTGAGAAAACTTAGACAAACATGTGGGGGTTCTTGGAGATCTCCGTCATCCACATGTGGAGACCTGTGACATGCACATGGGGGTTCGTGGCGACCTCTAGCATTCACATTGAGAGACCTTTGACAAACACATCGTGACGTGTGGGTTTGTGAACACCGTTGACATTCACAAAGGATTCGTAGGGGATAACGTGAAGGAAACAGTGGTGTAGTTTTTGGTGGTGTGCCTGGTGATGAGGCAATGTGAGGAACATGAGATTGAGAATCAGTTTTACATGTATTTTGTGGTAAAAGAGAGAAAAGTGGTCAAATTGTGTGTGTGGCCATTTTCGGGTGGAGGTGAGGCGGGAGTGGAGCTGTGGAAGGATTTGGGGTGGCCTCTGGTGAGGGTGTGGGATGGAGGGGTATTGGGGTTAGCTGGTGGGGGTATGGGATTGGGTGGGGTGGGGTTGGGGCATGGGTTTGGGGGAGCGTGGGTTAGGAGGTATGTGTGTGTGTGTGGGGGGGGGGAAGGGGGTGTAATGTACAGTTGCGTTATCTTGCCCGGGTATTGTAGAAGTAGTCTACCTTCAACGTGGCTTACTGTGCATTTGACATTTTCTGATTATTTCGGTGACGATATCTGTGTTCTGATGTTCCGATGCTAATGAGTGTAATATTTATGCTATTGCGTGTAGTGGCCAAGCTAAAAGTGATTGCTATTTCGTATAAAGTTAATTATATTCACTGTATGTAAAGTTAATGATATTGGAATCAATGTTAACGCTATTCAGCATAAAATAATGCAATGCCTTTGAATGTTAAAATGCAGTTTCGATTAATGTTAAGACTGTACTATTTCAAGTAAAGTTAAAGAATGCAAAGGTATGAACTGAAATACTATCTACGAGAAACAAATAGGCGCAATATCAACACACCAGGAAAAAGAACAAATAAAATGGCTGCTACCGGCTACATGCATCTAAAGAACAGAAAAACAACTCGAAAGGTAAAGACAATATTCTGAAGTTTATAGATCATTCCGCACGAAAGCAAATTAAAAGGAAACAGTTCCCGCACAGAATGTGGAAAGTAGCCTGGTAAAAGTCCACAAGAGCCCTCAATTCGGAATTTGTGCGACCTACAAAACACATGTTCGGTGTTCTTTCTCTCCCTTTCTCTCTCTCTCTCTCTCTCTCTCTCTCTCTCTCTCTCTCTCTCTCT
>NW_004797691.1:288349-289604 GCF_000002075.1 Aplysia californica
CAAGTAGACTTTTACCCCAAGTAAAACTGCTTTAATAAGCGCCTTTCCATTGCGTTTCCTTTCACACTTAGACAACGACACACCGACAGTATGTGAAACACCGACAGCATGACAACAGACAGCACCACTGACTAAAAATCCTGGGCATAATGTCTGAAGCATTTGTCCAGATTTTGTCGTGTGCTGCTCTGCGTTGTCTACAGGAGCATCAGAGAGGAAAAGAAATAACGCCAGGCGGGAGCAAAAATAGCTATTTCCGGTCAGCCGATAGCAGGATGCGTGCAAAAATGTTAACTGAAAAATAGTGCGAAACGAAAGAGAAAGCTGTGAAAAACGACATCAAACTTCAGAGACTATAGAAAACTTACAACAAGTTTTGGCTGCTCGACTGAAGTGTATTCGATGATCTGAAAAAGTACAGAAGACACTTGTTATTTATCGTATTCATAATGTCATGCAAAGTTAAGCGCGGTCTCCAACTATTCCATCGAGCACTGTCTCGAGGTCTACAGGCTACGGGCGGTCATGATAGCTTGTAAGTCGAAGCAAAGAAATGATTAGCAAACATTGATATATCATGTTTTAAATACGCAATGAATAGCAAACTTTGATATATTCATGTTTTGAATACGCTATCTGCAAAATTATTATAACTAGTAATATGGAAGCATAACGGTGACACAATGTTGACTGCCACTTTTGTATTTGAGTGAAATACAAAAAAAAAGTGAAAGGCAGAAAGAAAAAAACAACAACAAAAACACTCGATCTCAAACCCTGAAACAATATTCTCAGGTGCTCATAGCTTCTGTGTGGAAGTAAGAAACGGGAATATTGAGTATACGTGTGTATGTGTTTATGCATGTATGTGTGGATGTATGTAGACGTGTGTGTATGCATGTGTGTGTGTTTGTGTGAGTGTGTATTTCTTTGTTAGTGTGTGCGAGACGGAGGTAGTTGAAAGCATCATACATACAATTTTTTCCAGCTGAGACAAATGTTGCTAACATACACGTTTTGTACTTTACAAACTAAACACCATCAAACAGAATTTCCCAAATTAGTTTCGCTTTTTTACGACTCACGCGTCATTTCATTAAAGTCAAGTTGGTTTAAAAGGTAACACAAGCTCTTGAGCTACGAAAACAGATACTGTAACACCATCTCCTTCCCATCCCAACCCCAAACCAAACACACACACACTCACACACACACACACACACACACACACACACACACACACACACACACACAC
>NW_004797691.1:291800-292852 GCF_000002075.1 Aplysia californica
CACACACACACACACACACACTATGTATGTTTCTCTCTCCATTTCTTTTTATTTCTCCCTGTATCTCTCAACAAAACTAAAGAATGTTGAAAGAACTGATTGGGATGGCGGGCTGTGGGAATGTGGAGGTGGGGTAAAAAAAGGGGGTGGGGGTGGGTAGAGACCATGCAATAGGTGAGAAGTCAAAATACATCAATTAATATAAAGAATAAAAGAAGATGATGTCAATGCGTGTCGGACCAACATTGGAAAGGTCGTACCTTATGAACGTTGGGGGTTAATGCAAGACTAGGTTACAGATAGGCCTTATTATTCACCCCCCCTCTCTGTCTCTCAATCTCTCTCAATCTCCACACCTCTTGCCCCCTCTCACACACACACAAACATACACATACACACATAACACACACATACACAAATAGTATGCATATACACATACACACAAATAACTGCACCCTCTCTACTCAAAAAGTGACACGGGCGCTACAATTGTGGCAAAGTGAGCATAAAAATGGCTAATCGAAAGTTCCTATCTGCCCTATTGATCATTATGAATCTAGAGGCGGCTCCCTCAGACTGTGTTGCCGTTAATGTGCATTTTATGCCCATAGCTACAGTTGAAAAGTGTGCTACTCATAATCCGATTATGGTGGCGCGTCGATCTTTTAAGCAGCACAGTCAGTAGTTCGATGTCAGTCATAATAAAATCTTTGTGACATCCTCTCCTATCCCTGTCCCTGCTTTATCCTCTCCTTGGTCTTCCTGTCTTCCTGTCACCTCTTTTTCTTTTTCTCTCTTTCTCTCTTTCTGCCTTTGCCTCTAGCTCTCTTTGGATCTCCACCTATTTCAGTCTCTGCCACCCCATCCCCTTTCTCTACATCCTCTTATCTTTTCTCTTTCTCCCTCTCGCTCACTATTCTCCCTCATCTCTCTCCCTTTCTCTCTTTCTCCTTCTCTCTCTCACTCTCTCTTTTTCTGTCTCTCCTCCCTTCCTCACTGGTCTCCATTATCCCCCCATCTCGTTCTCTCTCTCTCTCTCTCTCTCTCTCTCT
>NW_004797691.1:293829-295034 GCF_000002075.1 Aplysia californica
GAGAGAGGGGGGGGGAGAGAAGGGCGGAGATCTCTCTTTACCTGCGCTTGGCCTTCAGGACTGTAGCTTCAAGCTGACAAAATGCGCCCGGCGACAGCGACCATTGTTTGAGGTGCGAGAGCGCAAATTTTAGCAACATGACAAACTTTTCCCACGGACCGATGGGCGTTTGGAAGGAAATCGTCAGAGAGAAAGTGCACAAGAGCTGCTTTAAACCGGCTTGTCTTGAGAGAGAGGTGTGAGTGTAAGCCAACAGAAGCCGAGGAATCATCACATTTTTTACGTATTTTTGCCTCCCCCGAACTTGGGATTTGCCTCGACGGGAAGTGTCTCAAAACAGGAAGAAGAAAAAGAGAAACGTCTTTCCCGTTTCCGTCTAGTTTCACTTTCTTTGATGTCGAGTAAACAAGTGTTTCTTCCTCTGTTTAGTTTTACGCGTTGGTTAAATAGATATCGTGTGAGGTGACTGTATATTCCTAACATGGCTCGATTGTTTCTTAGTTGAGCTTTTACTTTTTCACGTTCTTTTTTTAATGTACTTACTTTGCCTATCTTCCTGCCCCACTCTTCTTCTCTGCCTGTCTTGCTCTGCCCCCTCTCTCTAACTCTCTCTCTCTCTCTCTCTCTCTCTCTCTCTTTCTTTCTTTCTTTCTCTCACGCTCTGATCGTTCTGTCTCTCACTCCGTTACAGTTTTGACCTAACACATATCAGTCGTTTCTCTCTCTGTCTCTCTGTCTCTGTCTCTCTCTCTCCCTCTCCCTCCCTCTCTCTTTCATACAGTGGGTATTGGAGAGAATATGTGGGCATAAAAAATATGTGTGTATGGATGTATGAAAGTGAATACAATATTAGGCTTCTTGTTCGTAACATGTGAACCGTCATAACACGTCTCTAAAAGATTTGAAAATGCACAGCGTGGGAATCTTATTTGGGGGGGGAGGGGGTGGGGGATGTTTGAAAAATAAACAAAAGTGACAAAGAGATAAACGAAGATTTTCGGGTATGTATTTGAGCACGTTTGTGTCTGAATCAATGCTTCAACATGACGTGTATTCCTTTCGGTGTCGTCATTTTTGTGTAGTTGTTCAAAAATAATTTCAGTTTCTTATTTAATTGTTTGTTCAAGAGAGAGAGAGAGAGCATGTATGTCTGTTTGTGTGTGGGAAGTTGTATATATATGTATGTATGTATGTATGTATATATA
>NW_004797691.1:295134-296666 GCF_000002075.1 Aplysia californica
TGTGTGTGTGTGTGTGTGCGTGCGTGAGTGTCTTTTTGTGTGAGTGGAGTTGTGTGTATTTTAATGAAAATGAAACTGAAATTCTTTTATGTAACCCAAAGAAAAGTCATATCTCGTAGACATTGATCATACATGTACTGAAAATGAAAAACTGTATTTTACTGATAAACCAAAAAATCTGGGAGTGTATTTTGATTTTAAAATGTCAATGGAACACCATATCAGTTATTTATGTACCATTTTATTTTGTGAATTGCGCAGAATTGGTCAATATGTCTATTTTTTTTTGAATGAACGCTCGTTGAAAACGCTCGTGTTATCTTTCTTGTTTTCGCGCATCGATTATTGCAATGCTTTACTAGCTAACTTACCAAATACCACTCTTCACAAGTTACAACGTTTTCAAAATCATGCAGCTAGGCTTGTGCTAAAGAAAAAGAAGAGGGACCATATTACTCCCTTGTTAAGAACGTTGCATTGGCTTCCCGTGTCAGCTAGAATGTCATATAAAATTGCAATATTATGTCATAAATGTGTCAATAACAAAGCTCCCTCATATCTTTGTGATCTCATCCAGATTTATGTTCAATCTAGATCACTAAGATCAGGCGATCAGTATCTGTCTAGAAAAGGATTTAAAAATTAGCTAAAAGATCGTTTTGCCCACCTTGCTCCATCAGTTTGGAACTCTCTTCCCCAACCCTTGAGACATACAACATCTGAGTCTAAATTTTAAAAATCTTTAAAGACACATTTAATGACATCATTTTTATGTCAGTAGATTCATGTTCAGTACAAGGTTATGTAAATGACTATGTATTCATTTATGTATTTAGTGAATTGCATTGTGTATATTAATTTATTATATATGTGCTCTTTTCGTAACGATGAGTAAACGTGCGCGTGTGATAAGAAAGTAGATGTGTGTGTGTGCGCGAGTGTGTGTGTGTGTATGTGTGTGTGTGTGTGCGGGTGTGTATGTGTGTGTGGTTGGCGTACATGTGTGTGCACATGTGTGCGTGTAATGTGTGCGTGAGTGTGTGTGTGTGTGCGTTTGTGTGTGTGTGTGTGCGTATGAGTGTGTGTGTGTGTGCGCGCGCGCGCGCGCGTGTATGTGTGTGTGTGTGTGTGTGTGTGTGTGTGTGTGAGTGTGTGTCGCGAGCGTGAATATTGTTCGTGTATGCATTTATGTAAAGCGCCAAGAGCTGAGTTTACACGGGAGTGGGCGCTATAGAAATGACCTTTATTATTATTTTTATAATTATTGTGTGATTGTGTGTGTGAGCGTGTCTTTCTGTGTGAGTGGAGATGTGTATGTTTGTGCGTGTATGTTTGTTTGTGTTTGTGTGTGTGCCTGCGTGTGTACGTGCGCGCGCGCGCGCGCGCGCGTGTGTGTGTGTGTGTGTCCCTAAAGTAAAATGGCAAGATGATACAACGTTTTAGCACGATAATCAATTTATTTAAGAGATTACAACCAGGAGCACACACACACACACACACACACACACACACACACACACACACACACACAC
>NW_004797691.1:297742-299214 GCF_000002075.1 Aplysia californica
CACACACACACACACACACACACAAACACACATACACACACACACACATACTGTCCGTCGCGTCTGGCCAGCTCGGATCAACCGTGTGTGGTTCGGGTGTCAGCTTCTCATTCAGCCTCATCCAACACTGTCACATAATGCATAAACCTCAGTCATCAACAGTTTACGCTCACAGATCAAGGTCTACCTTCCTACCTACCTACCCTCTACTGGCTTACAACTACAAGGAGCTCTATTGTTATTCTTCCGAACTTTTTACTTCATTTTCATTTTTCCTTTCTTATTTGGTGCCTGCAGTGCGAACTTTTACAATGGCTAGTTATTGCCTGGTCGCATAAAAAGGCTTCGTGGTCTTTGAGGTAACAATGACCATTGTGTTTTGTCTCTGACATGGACGCCGTTTATACTTATGGCGTCAGTCTTCTCCGACATGCACATGAAATCTAAACTCCCGCTTCTTGCACAATCTAACAGAGGCTCACACGGGGCCACAACGTCTATACCATATCATCATAAATTATTACAAGCATCACACATTGGTTTTGTTGTTATTGTTGATGGTGGTGGGGATGGTGTTAGTATGATTTCTTTTTAAAAATATATTTTATTTTCAAAATTGTTATTTATCTTAATTAATTCATTTGAATAATATTTTTATGTTTTTCATATATTATATTATTATAATTATTATAATTTTTTTATTATTAACTTTTTTTCTTGGTTTTGTTGTTTTAGTCTGATTATTGAAAAATCTCGCAAAATTCTGCCATCCATTTTAAGTAACAGTAATTTTATTTGCAGTGCCTCTTACTCAACTGTTGTCTTCACGTCTTGTTTTTATTTATCTTCGAGAGATGATTGCAAGCTCATGTTTGACAAGTTTTGCATATCGTATTTAGTCTGAGGGCGTTTTCTTCTGTTAGCAATAAGATACGTCGCTGTGTCTCTACATTTCATGTCGTTTGTAGTTTGCTTTAATCTGCCTCATAATATCTTTGCTTTTTTATGCTAGTCACTCTTCTTCCTTAATATCTTTCACTGTTGCTGGTAATGATTAGCGCCTTTTCAGGCTTCATTTATTATCATTTCCTTTAGCACAATAAACGTGTGCTGATATTTCCCACATAAGGGTCAAGACGGCAATCAAAACATTTTCAAGTACGCCTGACTGGAACTGAAAGAGATATTGACAGGACATGCGTCTTCTCTGTGTGTTTTGATTAAAATCGTATCTTATCTTAACAAGGCGAACAGTCTTCCGTTAATTCCTTTCTTCTTACCCGATTGAACACGTCATGCAGAAATGAGACAGATTAAAGACGGGAGGATCAATAGTACTTCGATCACAGCTCGTTATTTCTCTTGCTCAAATGTCTGGTACGTCATGTTAGTTTATATTGCTTTCAGAGAAACGAAGAACATCTCAGTAAAGATTTTACAGAAATTGTATCACCCATCTGCTTACTTCTCTC
>NW_004797691.1:300722-303417 GCF_000002075.1 Aplysia californica
CACACACACACACACACACACACACACACACACACACACACACACACACACACACACACCGCACTTATCTTGATTGCCGCTTATAATTTATCCAAGAAATGTTGCTTCTTCTTCAGAGAAAGTAGGACATTCCACAGGTTATCTAAAAATATTGTCTAGTTCACTTTTGTGCAAGTAAGGATTGACAATGCCGATTCTTTGAACGATATCACAGATATAATATGGCATTTTCTAGAATGTGAAAGGGGCGAAAATGGTGGTCATACCTGGTATTATTTTGCATTCTGCCCACTGGCAGCATAATGACTCAACAGTTAAATAGAACATGATATTTTAAATGTAGAAAGACATAAGGTTTTAAACCTTAAAACTATGTGGAGGAGGGGGGGGGGGTTAACATCATGAAAACGTGACCCTGTCCTTTATAAGAACAATAATCTGAAAGTGGAAAACGCCGTTTCTATTGGAATTGAATCAACATAAAGGCTTTGAACAGTTGACTCCCATTAGGAAAGCAGAAAGTAAACAAGGCAGGGGTGGACCCGGGGAAACTTATTAATCAGGAAAACCTGAACAGAGGGATGACAGGGAAACGCCAGAATAATATAGGTATTTAGACAGCATCCGAACGGAGAAATAGATGGAGAACCCTGATCGCCAGTGTCTGTTTCAGATCTGTTTGACGATGATGTTTGGGTGTAATGGACTCAGAATACAGAGAAAAAGTTGATGAATCAACAATGTGGCAGCACGTGTTACCGACAAGGCTAAGGATTTGGAGTAGGACTTTTTCAGATTTTGTTTTTGTTTTGTTTGTTTGTTTATTTGTTTGTTTTTGTTGGGAGGGGGGGTTGGAGGGGTTAAAGGCGTGAGTATTTGTAAAGGTTATGGTTAATAATGCAATAGCCTGTTAGAGAATAATATGTCTTCATTATAATGCTAATTAAGGCAGGGCCCTTTTCTCTGGAGAACTGCCTTGATAAAGGGACATTGAAAGTTGTTCTTTCAGTGTTCCGATCAGCAAAGTTTAAAAGTGCCACGTTCACACATAAGCTTGTCCCCTTTTTTGTGTGGAATGGGGGAGGAGTGGCTGGCAGCACACAATCACATCATAAACAACATCATTTACACTTGGGAAAAATATCTCCCACTTCCTACAACCTGATATTAGGCTTTAGGGCCCAGTGATAATTGTCTTATCATCATCGTCCTCATCACCAGCAGCAACATCAACATCTTAGTAAAAACAAAAGAAAGGGGGAAAACAATCTTGGGACACTTTTCGATCCATCATATTCGTCATCACCATCATCATCATCATCATCATCATCATCATCATCATCATCATCATCATCATCATCGTCGTCATCATCATCATCATCATCATCATCATCATCATCATCATCATCAGCAGCAGCAGCAGCAGTAATAATTGAATAAATGACAACAACAGCAACAATGACAACAACAACAAAAATAGATGTATTATGACAATAATAATATTATTACCTGATCATCCGGCTGCGCCCAGAACGTGGCTATCCCTGCCCGTACTCTGTTCTTGAACCCGCGGACTGTACCTTTCGAGCTCACGATCTGCCTCTCGTGCACAGACTTGGGGTCACGCACGTCCCTCCGACCCACAAACACCGGATCGGCCTGCGCGGGTGATGAAGGAACAACGTTGAACCTCTTCATCATCGGAGGTGACGCAATGAAAAACTGGTCCCGCTCTTCACTTTCGAGGTCAGCATCCGAACTTCCGGAAGATCCCTGGAACGGTGAAGGGCAAGACTGCACTGTCGCTTCCGGGTTGTGGTAGGCAAACGCGGAGTGCGAGTTTGTTCCGTTGGCGAGCGGAGCTTTCGCTGGCAGTGTTTGAGATTGGTTGAACTGTGGCCCGTTGGTGTAATAATTCGGTGTGGAGTTCGTGGTTGGAGGAGATGTGTGCATGTGGCTAAATTCTTCCGATATAGTGGAAATTGGAGAGCTGTGGCGTGTGTTTGTTTGTTGCAAGTCTTGTTGGGGACTATAATCGTAGGGTGAAGAATACGAAGAGGCACGAGCTTTGTTCTTTAAAATCTCGTTTTGTCGATCATATTCATTTTGATTTCCATTCACTTGGCTATGTTCCGAAGAGTGCCGTCTCGGTATTGGACTCGTTCCGTTCACCATGATTGAAGTTGTGTAGCCCCCTTTCCCAGCGTTTGTTGGCACAGACTGTATAATCCTACCGTTTTCTGAAGCACCAATATACCCATGACTGACGTCAGTAGGTATTGTGTACACGTCACTTCCGTTGATGAAGGTCGTGGGCACATCATCTGGGTGTGACCCTTGACCTATCTCAGCGAGAGGTTCTCCCTGGCATTCCCGCATGCTCTCCTTGCCAAAAGCAGCGGGCTTCACAAAGTTCCGGAACATTGGCGATGGCTGAGGAAGATTTAAAGCACAAAATAAAAATCAGAACAAAATCTATATTTTAACAGCTCTATGTTAAGCAGCAGTTAGGCTAGGGACGTCAGCACGTGAAAATTCAGATTAATACATACGACCCAGTAACGGGTACACCATTTAGAAGTTTGAATACTGTCTTTGTTCTGTTAAGTGCTCGTCTTTCTCTTTATCTGTCTCGCTGTCTCTCCCCCCTCCTCTCTCTCTCTCTTTCTCTCTCTCTCTCTCTCTCTCTCTCTCT
>NW_004797691.1:303517-304787 GCF_000002075.1 Aplysia californica
AGAGAGAGAGAGAGAGAGAGAGAGAAAAGAAAGAACGAAAGAAAGAACGAAAGAAAGAAAGAAAGAAAGAAAGAAAGAAAGAAGCACCTTACAAGAATATTATAATCTATTATTGTCCTGCTTTGTCAATGAAGAATCGAATGACTTCTCAGCATCTCCTCGTGTCGATCGTATGTCCCAATGTCTCTCCTCACTACACTCTTGGAGGTACACATCATTGTAACCTGTTATTAAGCATATTGAATTAGGCTCAGTAAAGTTGTGTTTTTAACCTTTCAGAGTACAAAACTGTGGAAGGTACTATATAAACACAAACCAGGTGATACACAATGGTAACGCAACATCATATGTTGATAAAATCTCTTGAAACTAAATTCCAATTTGTAGAAATTGACAAATAGAAATTACTTTTACTATCATTGAAACTTAAAACAACGATTAAAAATGACATTTAGCACTTCATAGTCTCAACTCTGGAACTCACTGTCTAGTATCAAATCGTGTTATTCGTTTAAAAGTAGGCTTAAGTCATTTTTGTTTTGTTTTTAGATTAAAGAGGTATTCGAGATTGTTAATCAAAACACCCTATAGTTTATGTGCTGATACTAATTGCATTGGTAGAGCGCCCTGAGCATATGTTCTTTATTAATCGGAGTTAAACGCTATATAAATACAGTCGAAACTGTCTAAGATGGCCATTCATTGTCGAGGAGAAAAGTGGCTGTCTTATACAGTGCCATTTTGATGGAAAAAAATACACAAGGGGAAATGGAAAGTGGGAGTATGTACTGGTGATTGTCTTATACAGGTGGCCGTTAGAACAGATTCGATTGTATCATATTATTTCGCCCATTCGAGATTTTGAATGGCTATCTGTCTGAACTGGACTGTTTTGCACAGTATTTTCCTTTACAAACGACTTCAGAGACCTATAAGTGGGCGGGAGTGTTGAGTGTTGAGGCAAGTCTTTGATCTTTACTTTGCTATTTCTCCTTTGTTTCTGTCTTTCTGTCAAGGCTTTTTCCTAGTACAAAATGATCGGAATCGTGCCTGATTTCTCGTCTCAGCCCGCTGATAAACACATCATTGTGTACCTTTGTGAGCGTACCGTACGTATTGACCACCGTTTCCACCGTTTACAAAGCAAACAAAGTACCTTTTTTTGCAGCTGGGTGAGTTTGGAAAAATGGAATATATTATAGCGAGCTTTCCTCAGGATTACAGGCTCTAGGCCACCAAGTCTCTTTTCTCTCTCTCCGCCCCCCCCCCT
>NW_004797691.1:304900-307149 GCF_000002075.1 Aplysia californica
GAGAGAGAGAGAGAGAGAGAGAGAGAGAGAAACAGAGAGAATAACATACAAACATACAGAGAGAAAAAGACAGACAGAGAGACATACAGACCTTTAAATATAAATATCCACAGAAAGATGGACTGTTAGGCAGTCAGAATCAGGGCAGGACTGGATAAGGGTGTATGAGATATCTCAGCTGGATATTTATGACAGGAATAAATCTCTTCCTGAGGAGACTTCTCAAGCCAAAGATAAAGATGAGGAAGTGAAAAGACAATAAAGGTCAAACACACACACACACACACACACACACACACACACACACACACACACACACACACTCGCTCACACACGCACACACACACACGCACACACACATAAGCGCACAAATAGACAAACACAACCCAATCAAACATAAACATACACATATAGGTTATTTGAGTCCATACATACAAAACACTTCTTGTGTACATCTTTTGTCATTTCACACCACACTTCGAGACCTTTAAAAAACAAAATATGTACACAGCTGATGTTTCGCATCTGTTTTGATGGGAATGAGTACCCGGGTATAGACGGAGAAAGATCTTGCCAGTGTGTTAATGTTTGAGCGCTTAATCAGCTGATTTCAGTGTACACTTTCCGGGAAGCCGAGAATGTTTCTGACTGGGTGCTCTAGGGTCTGCTGGGGTAATATTTGTCGTAAAACGCACAGAGCATGCTGAAGAGGATGGATAATATGTGGTATGTAAATGCTATTATTAGAATCTAATTGAATTATTGAATGTTTCTCAGCAAATGTTTTTTTTTCTGAAATTGTCTAACCCCCAAACACTTCTTTTTGAGGATATCGTAACTTTATCGTTTCGACTCCATATAAAGACACCTACAGCCTAATGAACCGTACAAGAAGGGGGATCGTGTCGAAAGACAAGGATGTAAAACACGCTGGAAGACAAACAGGTCAATAAGTCAATGTTCTTACCCTGGGTACGAACCGGCGGTGTGATCCGGAGTCCGAGGAAGAACCACAGATCCTGAGAGCAGCTCGCCTTCCCTCGTCACATGGCGCACATCAGAACAGAAGAGAAAACCGAAATGAACACGGGGAAAAAAACCTCCACAGGAATAATTCTCAAACGCGAGGGCGCACTGTGTACCTTTGATACACCTTCGTTTCAAATCCTGTGGCTTTACGAGAGGGGGGGAATTATTCTGAAAGGAGCGACGATTTCAAAAAGAATGATAATGCGCTGTCAGTCAGCCCTACTCCAACAGCCTGCTGCTGCTGATATTGAAGACCTTATCGAGAAGCGAGTTGGGCGTTGGCCTTTTTTCAAGGGAGGCGACTCTATCACTCCCCCTCCTCGTCATCTGCTCGCAGTCGCAGTGTCGGGCTGGGCTGTCTTGGTGGGTGGACGATCGAACTGCGCGTTACGTCCTGGCCTTGTTTGGTGGCGGTGGCATCAACAGGCGAGGGGGATAAACGCGAGGTGTGGATAAGAGCTGGCCACGTACCTGTTTCATGAGGAACCGGTTAAAGATCCGGTTAAAGAAAAACTCGTTTGCACTTCCTTGAGAGAATTTAATTAAGCAGTCTTTTTATAGTATTACTTTTACTTTTTCTTCCTCTGTTGCCGTTAAGCGTCGTGAGGAGATGCAGTTATCTACGGCAGACCAGCTCGGCAGCTATGTCAATTGTGATATCATGATTTCTCATAGTCATAATAAATAGGTCCCATTGAATTGCATTGTTTACTCTAGGTAGACATAAATCGTTATCTGTTTGGCAGTCGGATTTTTAAAGGAAAGCAAATACAACTGGATGGGTTACAACCGTGACGTTTGATATTATTCCAGTCTTAGCCAGAGGAGCCAGCTATCTATCTATGTTTACTTCATGCATCTCTGTAGGATATCCTCTTTTGCCGAGCGTGTAATGAACCAAAAGGAGAATCACGCCGCAGTGATCGCTGTAATAAAATGTACAGTTTCTGAGCTAAGGATGACTTGTATTTTTTAATGGATACTACACAATGTACGCCCATCTACGATCCAATTCTCTCAAGATGGTTACTTAAGCAATGGTATTCCCATATTAGATCACTCGCTTTTCATCTCTCTTCTATCCTCCCACCAAAAAAACACCACCATACACCACCACCACCACCTATTCTTATTTTATTATATCATACCCTCTCCCACCTTTATATTTTGAGGTTGTTGTTGTTTCTCTTGTCATTTTTTTCCTGTTTGTTTTTTGTTTG
>NW_004797691.1:309486-310752 GCF_000002075.1 Aplysia californica
ACACACACACACACACACATACATACGAACCCGTTTTATTGGTGGCGATTTTAAAAAAACAGGAGAGCATTGTGATTGGCATACCAAAACAGAAACACGGGAAAAGCAAAAGATTTCTCGCAATGTGAAAAGAAACGTAGGCAGTTGATTCCTGCCAAGATACAAGTAGAAAACAAAGGGACAGCGGGAAGATTTCGTTTCCGATTCAAGGCAGGACAAAAGGTCAAAGGAAAGAGGAACATTTATGTTGGCAAGAAAAGCCATTTCGCTGACCAAAAAAGGGTCTGATCAAACAGAGAGTTTGGTAGTGCGTGAAAAAGAGGTGGAACCTTGAATTAAGTTAAAGGGTTATATAGTTAAAAGGTTTGGGTTGAAGGGTTGTAAAGTCACTAATTAACCTGTGTTTGAGTGTGTGTGTGTGTGTGTGTGTGTGTGTGTGTGTGTGTGTGTGTGTGTGTGTGTGCGTGGGTGTGTGTGTGCGTGTTTGTGTGTTTCCGTGCCTGTATGGGTTTGCATGTATGTATATTATGTGTATGTTTATGTGTGTGTGCGCGTGTGTCTGTGTGTCTGTGTGTCGAAGGCTGAGGAGTGTTGTAAATTCAAACTAAGAGGTAGTAAAAACAATTCGAAGAAAGAAAAACGAGAAAAGGATAATGACAAAGGAGAATGAGAGAGAATGAGAAAGAAAGGGAGAAAAAGATAATTTACAGTGAAAGAAAGAGAACAAGAGAGAGAAGAGAGAGAGAGAAAAAAAGAGAGAGAGAGAGAGAGAGAGAGAGAGAGAGAAAAGGGGGGGGGGATACTACTTAACGGCACATTCATAGCCTCCATAAAATACGATAATATTTCAAGATTCCTGAGAAGAAAGCTTGTGTTTACACTTTGTCGGCACTAGCCTTGCTACTACCACCAACAACAGAAGTACAGAATATCATAAATCTAACCTCCATTCTTTCGTTTCCATTTGTTCTTGTCCTCAGATCCCGATAAGAGCTCAAGAATGTAACCTATATAACCTTCCCCCTCCCCACCCCACCCCACCCCCCAAAAAAACCCCCAAAAAACAACGCCTCTTTAAAACACTT
Source organism: Aplysia californica (assembly GCF_000002075.1). Taxonomy (NCBI): domain Eukaryota; kingdom Metazoa; phylum Mollusca; class Gastropoda; order Aplysiida; family Aplysiidae; genus Aplysia; species Aplysia californica. Next base: position 310,572 of record NW_004797691.1, read on the forward strand.
CCTTCTCTTATGTTTGCACTAAATCCTCCTCCCCATGTCTTTCTTGTTCTAGATTTTGTCTCGGCTACCTTCAAGTCTTATCTACTTAGGTCTGACGGAAAAGAGAGAGAGAGAGAGAGAGAGAGAGAGAGAGAGAGAGTGAGAGAGAGAGAGAGAGAGAGCTAAAGAGAGAGAGAGAGAG
>NW_004797691.1:311285-321774 GCF_000002075.1 Aplysia californica
CTCCTCCTCCTCCTCCTCCTCCTCCTCTTCCTCCTCCTCCTCTTTTTCTTCTTCTTCGTCGTCGTCGTCTTCTTCTTCTTCTTCTTCAGGTGTCAGAGGTCTGGAGCAGACAATTACGATCTTGGTACCCCCATTCCTTCCTGTTGCCTGTCTTCTTGATCAGCTCTGTTATTCTCTTTGTGTTATTCATAGCAAAGTTGTTCAGGCCATCTGTGTATGCTGTTCATTGTCATCCTTTACTGCTCTTTCCCTCTATCCTTCCACACATCAGCAGTTTTTCTTGTCATTTTGACCTATTTACCTGGCCAAAGAATCTCAATTGTCTTTTTCTGATGGTTCTGATTATTGAGCTTGGTTATACCTCACGCAAAATAAGTGAGTTGGATTTCCCAGAGGGAACTCTGTTGTAGAGAATAACTGTCTTTCTGTTGTAATCATAAACAAATGAAGCCAAGTCAGGTAAATTGTTTTGACTAAAGGTCCGTAAAACTTTCCGGTGACACTAAACACGAAGTGTAATCTTAACCAACTGTAGTCGTGTAGCTTAGAGTTATCATGCGTCTTTTTCACCCATCGTCTAGTATAGAACTCGGGTCCATGATCCTTATGCCCGGGATGACACCTAGACGGTCAGACGTATAGGATGACACGCTAATATATTGGAACAAGTTTATTTTCTCAGCACCACGCTTCTCGGCTGCTAAACGTGTCCGTCCTTGGTGTGCACGATATGAGATCTTAGTTGAACCATTTTGTCCTGTATCAATATTTATAATTTGCAATAAAAGGAGTGTGTCATCGGTAGTGGTAGTGGCAAGTAATATATCACCGCCTTTCAAGTGGAAGACTAGGGTTCGACTCCCCGCCGAGAAGGGTAGCTATACATGCATGGCTTGATATTGCGAGAGAAGGCAGAAACTGCGAGAAGAAAAACAATAAGGACTCAAAGGTTGGTTGAAAAGAGTAAGATTTTATAACGAACAGTTAGGAAAAAATTGTTTTGGGAATATAATACAATAAAAAGGAAACTAATTAAATTTACTCAGTCTGTCATCACTTCAATGCTAATTAGGTACTGTCCAGTTTGTAGGACTGGGATTTTGATGATGATGATGATGATGATGATGATGATGATGATGATGATGATGATGATGATGATGATAATAATAATAATAATAATAATAATAATAATAATAATAATAATAATAATAATAATAATGAGTTGAAGCAGATTCACTGTATCTTTGGCACATATTTGCAATACATAATAATAATAATAATAATAATTATAATAAAATAATAATAATAATAATAATAATAATAATAATAATAATAATAATGTCATCACAATTAATTTGGCTAGGAGGATTTAGATGAAGGGACATAACTCATGAGTAGGGTGTTGATAAGATTTTAGGACCAATGCTCTCCCTTCAGCAAAGAAACGTTCTTGTGGCAAAGTGTTACTAGTATAGGCCAAAAGCCTACAAGCCTTCTGAAACATACATGTTTGAAACATGGGGACTGAAAATTAAGTTGGGGAATGTGTGCCAAAATGGAAGGGTGTGGAGATAATAGGAAAGTTAATAACAAAATATGCCAAACGTTTGAATGGTTGGAAAGGAGAAGGCTATATTTCTGGAAACAGCAAGGACTTTTTAAAAACATGCTACCTCTGTTCTCTTCCTTTCTTCGCTGTCATTCTACCTGGGGGTACTCGTCTACTCAGCGCTTTCTCTCTCTCTCTCTGTCTCTGTCTCTCTCTCTGTCTCTCTGTCTCTCTCTCTTTCTCTCTCTCTCTCTCTCTCTCTCTCTCTCTCCTCTCTCTTTCTTCCCCCCCCTCTCTCTCTCTCTCTCTCTCTCTCTCTCTCTCTCTCTCTCTCTCCCTCTCTAGCTCTCGTCGCATTTTCTACCTTTCTGTCTAAACGCCACTATCCCTAGCTGATCCTTCACTCACCCCTCCTCCTTATTTCTTCGTATCTAGATCTATGCATGCGTGAAAGAACGTATGAGAATGTGAACTATGGTTGTTTATATCTATGTGGTAGTTATGTGTACATCATTTTTTTAAGATTAAATTTTGATAGTATAGATAAATTGAAAGACCTGGATTCAGGGTGTCGAAAGATACCCTGAGAACATTCAATATCCCACTCAGCCAGGCCATCAAACTTGCTAGAGACAGGAAGCTCTTTCTCCCCTCGACGCCCTAGAGGTACAAGAGGACTGATAAAGGAAAAGAAAGGAAGGATAAATTGAAACATGGCTCGATACATGCATGGGCAGGTCGTTACCTAGTGAGATTCGTCAGGATAATATTATCGAACACATACAAGAGCGTGGTACATGGAGAAGAGTCACGAAGACTGAATCAGATGTACGGTGAGAAGATATCGAATAAAAAGAAGAGGCTGGCCCAGGACAGGTAAAATGGGAAATTTTGTTCGAGGCCTATACCCTGATCCAGACTGAGAAAGGCAATAGTGATGATGACAAAAACGAGAAATAACAGAAATGTTGTCACGGCTGTATAAAGCAAAAGCCAATTAATTACTACTACTACTACTACTACTACTACTACTACTACTACTACTACTACTACTACCACTACTACTACTACTACTATAATAATAATAATGATGATGATAGTAAAAAGAAGAAGGAAATAATAATAATAATTATCATTATCATAATAATGATGATGATGATGATGATGATGGTGATGATGATGATGATGATGATAATGATGATGAGGTTGGTGATAATAATAATAATAATAATGATAATAATCCCCTTGTTCTCCAATTCTTTGACTCTCCAAAAAGTGATATCCTGAAAAGCTTTGACCTTTGCCTTTGTCGCCGTCAGTATTGTATGGTATGACTTTTCGGATTGTGCGGCATTTCGGAGGGTATGACATATCAGATTGTATGAGTTTTCAGACTCCTCTATAATAATGTCATGTTGAGTAACAGGAAGCACCTCCGAATTTAAAGTCCATCGTCAATAGGAGCAAGTCAAATTAGGATGGAGCGCCATTAAATTTCCCACTAATAACTTTCAATTCGAGAGTGCGTTGTCGAGGATTTAAAGCAGTGACTCCCGCATCGTGATCCAGTTTGATACTGAAAGAACGATCTTTGCTCCAGTGTTTACAGCAGTAAATGATACTGTCATATTCACATATAAAATAATTTATATGAATTAAATCAATCTGCCTATCGGCAATTTCATAACACAGAAACTGCGCTATTGAAAATATAAAACGACCTATTGTGTGAGGCGGATGAGAACAAAATATCAATTCTTTCTCTTCTTGATCTTAGTGCTGCCTTTGACACTATAGATCACACTATTCCTATTGAACTATTGTTCAACAAGTGTGGCCTGTCTGGCAGGGTTCTTGGCTGGTTCAGGCTCTACCTGATTGGCCGTACACAATCTGTGGTTGTACACGACTCTCTTTCGTCAATTTCTAAACTAGACTTTGGAGTGCTCAAGGTTCAGTATTGGGTCCACTCTTGTATACGTTATATACACAGCCGCTTGGAGCTGTAATCAGAAAGCAAAATATGAATTATCACATGTACGCAGACGATACGCAGTTATATAAATCTGTTCCACCATCAGATGTTAAAACCTTGCTTACCACCATGGGTCTGTGCATTGATGATGTCAAAAAGTGGATTATTGATAATAAGCTCCAGCCAGGCGCGGTTCGTCCATAGAGCACGGTCGTGCAGTGCCGCCCCAAATTTTTAAATGTTCTATCACGAAAAGCACCCATAAATATGAAATAAATGAAGTCAGAAACAAACACTAGTCAAATATAGTATGAAAACAAGGTCCTCGCTGGCGCTGTAACTGCCATTTTTAGTGTCAAAAGCGACGTAAAACATCTACTATGCCATGCTAAAGTCCATGCGCTTTAACTGAACGTAATAGGATATTCAACAGTGGCAATCTGACCTAAAGTATAAATCGCTCTTTGGGATAACCCAAGCGATAACGACACTCGTAGCGAGTTTGGCGGTACATTAATATTAATAAGACGGCACATCTCAAATGGGCACCTGCAAAACATAGTCCACAGTACGCAGTCTAAAAATGAACGCGATAGCCTGCATATTATCCTACGCTAAAATTATGTGACCCTCCGAGCAATCCAGCGGAGTGCTCAAGTGCAATGTGGTTGGTTCATTGTCTTGCCACTATTTTATTAAGCGACTCTGTGACCGTGAACTTGAGGGAGGTGAACGTGACATACTTAAGTCACCGTCCTATGAGTAGTGCTTTCGATTGGTTTTGTAGTGGGGTGGCGACAGTTGTTACGTGAGTGTTTAGTTCCAATGCAGGATAAAGAAATTTATGTTTAGCTAACAGATTTAGGTCTAGAAATCAAAGCGACCATTAAAAAGAATGAAAATAAAAGCATAAGGTCCTCCTTCACCAACCCAGGGATTCTACCATCCTATTTACTATGCCCTTGACTATCTTCAACTTGCTGTTGCTTAATTGTGCACGTCCATTTTTTAGCCCCACGAGCCGCCCCTGGCTCCAACTTAATGAAAATAAAACTGAAATTCTTTTATGTAACCCTAAGAAAAGCCATATCCTCATATAGTGGGGCGGTTTAGCCCAAATATTCAAAAGTTTTGTGCATTTTGTGATACAAGCACCAAATTTGGCACAAATGTACATTAATATGTTGCAAACATTTTCAGATATTGGGCCTCTTAGATTTCTCTCTTTGTGTCCGTCATATTGGATTTCAAAATGGCCACCATATGAAATCTACATTTGCGATTATCTCTGGGTCAAATCCTGCTATTGACTTCATTTTGGAGTCTAAATGTATGTTTTGGGGGGCAAGGAATCCAATGATACCAATGTCACAATCCAATGCACAATCTAAAGCACAATTCTAATGCACAAATCTAAATCAGATGCACATGTCTAAAATTCTAATGCACAAATCTAATCCAATGCACGATCCAATGCACAATCCAATACACAATCCAATGGCACCAATTTCAAAGTAATTTTATCTTTCACACTCTGTTTTATAAAATGATCTAGGAAAATATTAGATTGAACACGATACTTTGAAAAGAATTATTATAGAAAAGCATGTTGATTGATTGATTGAGTAGGTGTTTTACGGCACTATCGACTCAATTTTGAAAGCATGTTAAATGGGTGTAAAAGTCTTAAGTTTGTAAATGTCTTAGGTACATGGTCTAATTTCTGAGGCTAGGTGTATACTGACATTCTTCAGAGGTCTGGTATCTGACAGTAGGTAGATATCGGTACTGAAGGTGCCTGTAAATAAACAGTGTCGTGTTAACAAGTTCAGTTAACAAGTTTAGCACTGCCACAAGTATCTGTATGTTGTGGACTCATCGTCATGTGCAGTCCCCTTCACACACACAGAGGGTAGCCTTCTTGTATTTGTAGAGCCTCACACACCGTAAATGGCACGTGCAAGAAACCAGCTCAATGCAGCTGTGAGCTGCCTCGGGTAGCCTGGTCCAGTATCGTGTGTACAGTCCTCAAGTCATTGAACAACCCTAGTTGGTTGGTGGAGGGAGCTCTGAAGCTCTGGAGCTGGCAAAAGTATCTGACCCCACACATGTCCATCTCGATACACTCCCCTCTTGACATGATCCTCTAAAGCTGCCTTCGTTGGAGGGATCAGCTGTACATCGTTCTTCCTTGCGAAGAGTTTTCTCCTGGCCGTGTCATTGTCCGTGCATTTGCTGGTTCGATCATACAACAGGATCACGAACCTCTCGATAATGCACATTGCATCTTTTGGTATATCACGTGGTGTGGAGGACACCAGCAGCAGCGCCTCAGTGAGTTCTGGCTTATTGCCATATGGGATGAAGATCTGAGGAGCATGCTCTTCAAAGGTCTTTAAAGCAGCCAGCTTCAGCATCTTGACTATGGCTGCTCCTTCAAGAACTATACAGGTAGTTACAGGAGTCTCTGTCTTGGCGTCGGAGATTTTTTCCAAACATGTGATGAGATCATTCTTAGTACAAGTGAAGAGGTTTCCACCAGCAGACAGTGCAGGAGAACATTGATCATAGTTGTACTGAAAATGAAAAACTGTATTTTACTGATAAAGCAAAAAAAAAAAAAAAAGAAAAGAAAAAAACAACGAAAAACCTGGGAGTGTATTTTGATTCAAAATTGTCAATGGAACATCATATCAATTATTTATGTACCATTTCATTTTGTGAATTGCGTAGAATTGGTCATATGTGTATGTTTTTGAATGAATACTCATTGAAAACGCCCGTGTCATCTTTTTTGTTCACACATCTATTATTGCAATGCTTTACTAGCTAAATTACCAAATACCACTCTTCCCAAGTTAAAACTTTTTCAATATCATGCTGCTAGGCTTGTACTAAGGAAAAAGAAGAGGGATCACATTACCCCCATGTTAAGAACGTTGCATTGGCTTCTCGTGTCAGCTAGAATGTCACATAAAATTGCAATATTATGTCATAAATGTGTCAATAACAAAGCTCCCTCATATCTTAATGATCTCATCCAGATTTATTTCCCATCTAGATCACTAAGATCAGGCGATCAGTATCGTTTAAGAGTTCCTAGAAAAGAGGGTAAAAAATTAGCTGAAAGATCGTTTGCCCACCTTGCTCCATCAGTTTGGAACTCTCTTCCCCAACCCTTGAGACGTACAACATCTGAGTCAAATTTTTTTTAAAATCTTTAAATACACACTTAATGACATCATTTTTATGTCAGTAGATTCATGTTCAGTACAATGTTATGTAAATGACTATGTACCCATTTATGTATTTTGTGAATAGCATTGTGTATATTAATTTATTATATAGGTGCTCTTTTCGTAACGATGTGTAAGCGTGCGCGTGTGATAAGCAAGCAGGTGTGTGTGTGTGTGTGTGTGTGTGTGTGTGTGTGTGTGTGTGTGTGTGTGTGTGTGTGTGTGTGTGTGTGTGTGTGTGTGTGTTTGGCGTGCTTGTGTGTGCACATGTGTGCGTGTAATGTGTGCGTGAGTGTGTAGGTGTGTGTTTGTGTGTATGTATGTGTGTTAGTGTGTGTGTGTGTGTGTGTGTGTGTGTGTGTGCGTGTGTGTGTGTGTGTGTGTGAGTGTGTGTGTGCGCGTATGTGTCGCGTGCGTGAATATTGTTCGTACATGCATTTATGTAAAGCGCCTAGAGCTGTGTTTACACGGGAGTGGGCGCTATAGAAACGATCTTCATTATTATTATTTTTTAATTTTTTATTTTTTTAAAAAATAAAATTATTATTATTATTATTATTAATAATATTATTATTTTCAGGTGGCAAAAAAAACAAAATAAAACATTATTATTTTTCGGTAAAAGTAAATTTTGTCCTCACGTTATTAAAATGAGTCATGACGCAATGGAACCAAGCGAACATCATTTTTTAGACATGAGGATTTATTGGCATTATCTTTAAGCTAGTTCATTTGTCTGGTTTCAATTTTTTAAAATGCCCATCCATTTTGAATAATGGTCGAAATATGTGCGCTTGAAGGAGGTGGGTTCGCTTCCTTTAAGAGGTAAAATAAGCCAGAAAATAGGCGCAAAGTTTGTTGACTTCTAAAGCTTTTAGAAGCTAAATGGTCCTAAAAGGTGTTGAACCAAAAAAGTAAAAATTCGATAAAAAATTGCCAAACAGACGGACAAATGCCGGTTTCTACGATTTTATTATTTTCACCAGCGCCTGCTTCACAACCACCATGCCTCCCAGATACGTTAAAAGCGACCGTCGTGCATGACGTCACAGGTAACTACAAGAGTGGCCCAGTGAAGAGTGGAGACAACAAATTATGTGAGCAGTAGGTCAATTACGTTCATTTTGAAAGTTCACATGTGCCCATTTTCCTGTACATGTCCACAATATTTGTCTCCGGAGGTTCAATGCACTCAAAATAAAAGCCACACCCAAACATTGAGAAAAACTTTTACGTAAAGCCTGAAGCTAGGCCAAGGGAGATAAGCGAGGCAGTTAGTTCTGGTACTGTTGAACTTCACAAGGGTGTGGACACTGATGGCTTTACTGGCGTCTGCATTGTAGCAGTTAGGCTCTTCGCTGTCGCACGCAGTCAACCCAAGTTCATTTCCCGAACGAGGAAGCTTTTTATCCAGTACCTGCACCCACGTCTGTCTGTTGGGATGAATTGTGTCCCTTCAGCCCGGGTTGGTTCTGTTAGGAAATGCCACTAAAGCCATAACACGACAAGGTGTATGTTTTGAGTTCCAACTGTCAGAGCTAATTTTGGTTTGATTTATACCCATCTCTCGTACCTGTTTGTTTGGAATAATAATAATATGTTTGTGCTTGCGTGCACGCGGGTACAATACATTTCTCTCTCTCTCTCTCTCTCTCTCTCTCTCTCTCTCTCTCTCTCTCTCTCTCTCTTATGTTTATCCCCTCTCATTCAATAGTCTCGGGTTCGAAACCAGATAACGACGGAACATTTTCTGCTCTTAAAATCATCTCCTTTCACTTCGTTTCCTGCATTCTAATCATTTTCTGTCGTCTGCTTTCATCTCCATTTTTTGCCTCCCCTCCCTTCCCTTACCCCTCCTCTGGGCTCCTACTCTTTCTGCTGCCTTTCTACTCCTAGATCTACCCCTTGACTCTTTCTTATAGCTATATTTCAGCCACACCCCGGTTCTTAGGGTAGGCGAGATCTCACACACAGCCTTCTCGAATAAGGACGATAAATCTCGGAGATCCCGTGTACATCTTCTGCACATTAAAGATCCCTTAGTGGTCCTAAAAATCGATATATGTAGGCTTCAGCGGCCACCCTGGCAACGTTGAAAATTAATTGTTACCAATCTGAAAATATTTAATGTGTACCGAGCTCCCCATATGACCTGTAAAACACTTACGAAAACTAAATTAAAAAATATAATAATAATTATTATAAGCTGCAATATTCCTTCCTGACAGATTGTTGATTGAAAATGACCCACGCTTTCAGTGACACAATGTTGATCTTATAGGAGGCTGGCAACTGAAAGTTCGAGCCCAGACTCTGTGTAAAGATAAGACTGTCCGGCCCCATTCCATAGTCGATGGGCGTTCATTTGTACGTTGTATCTCTTAAGTAACTTGGACTATGATGTAAAGGGTAGATAATTCCTTCCGAAACATTCTCCAATAATATTCATAACCAACATCTTGATCTTCAGCTCTCTGGTGTATGTAATCTCTTTCTCTCTCTCTCTCTCTCTCTCTCTCTCTCTCTCTCTCTCTCTCTCTTTCTTTCTTTCTTTCTCTCTTTATCTTTCGTTCAATCTTTAACCCTCGCTTAAACCCCCGCCCCCCTTCCTTTCCATCTCTCCCCCCAACTGTCTCTCTCTGTCAAAAATGCGCGCGCACACACACACATACACACACACACACACACACACACACACACACACCCAAAACGCACGCGCACACACACACACACACACACAAACACACACACACACACACACACAAACATGAACACGCAACACACACCCTCTCTCTCTCTGTATATAAATATCGCTCACTCTGGTTCCCTCTTCCTCAGCCTTCTTCCAGTCTTTCACTTTCTCTCTGCCTCAGTAATCTTGACGTTGCTAACGCCGGTTACGTGTCTGTGTTTGGACCCTTTATCTCCTTCATAGCTGTTGCCTGGTCACTTGGGAACCTTTCCAGACCACAGGTAGGTAGAGTGGGAGAAAGACGTAACTGAGGAATAAAGATAAGGTATGTTGTCTGGAAAGGTAGAGTTGAAGACAGTACTCGCCGAACACTGCCTTTTTATATCGCCTCTTCTCCTACTTTCATTTACATCATCTTAACCTCGCATGCTGTTTGATAATTTTGATGTAATGTCTCAATTCCAATTAACTATTAAACTTTTATGATCGTTATGTTTCTTTTTTAATATTCAGTTTTAAAAAGTAACTTTTTGTTTTATTTGAAGAATCAATGATGGTTACGGGACAGAAGACCTCCATTACCTCCACTGAAATAAACAACAATAAACAAGTTATGAGTGCTGTGCTATATGACTATACTTGGCATATTTTTCTGTTCAGTGATTTCAACATCAACTCAGCATTGAGCTAGTAAGCATAAGGAATCAGGAGATTCTAACCCTTTCTACACTTCGTGTTAGGTGAGATTTGACAACTTGAACAACATAGATTATTATGTAGTTTAAAGTTCTAAAGTAAACAGATTTAATACAGACAAATTTGTTTTCATTATAGACATGTTTGCAAAATTTATGTACACGTACATCATTTTCAAAGACGCCACGCCACGGTTGTTTGTGAGAAATACGGTAAAAGTAAATTTGATCCCTCCATTCGAAATTTACATGGTCTATTTTCCACATCCTAGGGTCTTCACTACCAGTGGGTCCACATGTGAGTTACCGATCCTACGAGCACAAAAGACACTTTCAGAATGG
>NW_004797691.1:323982-327478 GCF_000002075.1 Aplysia californica
CATAAGTGGATATGCGCTATATAAATGCAATCCATTATTATTATTATTATTATATTTTATGCTAAAGTAAAGCATCTGTTCTTTCACTCTCTCTCTCTCTCTCTCTCTCTCTCTCTCTCTCTCTCTCTCTTTCTCTCTCTCTCTCTCTCTTTCTCTCTCTTTCTCTCTCTCCTTCTCTCTCTCTCTCGCACTGCCTTTCTCTCTGTCTCTCTCTCTGTCTCTCTCTCTTTTTCTCTCTCTCTCTCCTTCGCTCTATTGCTCTGTCTCGCTCTGTCTCTCTGTCTCTTTATCTCTCTCTCTCTCTCTCTCTCTCTCTCTCTCTCTTTCTCTCTCTCACCCTCTCTCTCTATCTCTTTCTTTCTTTCTTTCTCTCTTTTTATTCCACAGCACACTAAAACATCACGCAAAAAGTTCATATATTACACCCGAATGTTCGCATTATCAAATATAATTTCTGGATGAAGTCGGTTATCTTGTTGTCTGAATGTAGCTTCATTGCTTTCGTTCAACATATATATCGTCATCTCCGAAAGGAAGTCCAACATTCTGCTGTCCAATTTTGGATTGTCAACGTGGTTAATAGTTTATGCATGTTATAATGTCGTCGGTAAGCTGATTAAATGAACTAAGCCGAACACGATTTTACAGGAGAGAGAAAAACTATTTAATTCTTTTAAGGTTTGTGCTTAATTTCATCTAGCATAACACCCACCAAACCACCAGTGAATTCCATTTGGTTTATGATTCGATCCACCAAAAAGTACCTCATGTCAGAGGGTGATGAAAATGTTATAAAAATATAAGTACAATCAGCTGACAACGCCCAAAAGGAAACAAACCTGAATTCGGTCGCAACTCCCTAAAAGATGAAAAGGAAATCTCTTATCAAGGATCCCAAATCTGCACAGAGAAAAAATAATATCTGAAAACTGGATTCAAAATAAGCAATGCAGGAAACAAACTTAGGATCAGATTCCTCAGAAATTTCTCTTTGGCACACTTATAACTATACGTTCACCTTTCCACACATGGAAACAGCTAGAAAAGGATGCACCGGACAGGCTTCGCTTGAGATGTTGTTGATGGTCTATGCTCCACTGGGAGTTATAAAAGGGCAAGAGAGAGAGAGAGAGAGAGAGAGAGAGAGAGATCCACATCCACCTTTCCCTATGGGAATGACTGGAAGGCTTCTTCTTTCATATTGATGACGACCATAATTGTACGACTTTCCCAGAGCCCCAGATGACCTTGTTCGCGCCGACAGACGAAGCTCTGGCTAAAGTCCCCGCTCAGGACCTGGCTGCCCTCACAGCTGACCCCCAGAAGCTGGCCCAGGTCCTCAGCTACCACGCCGTGGGAGACACAGCCTTTAAGGTCAGGGGAAGGACGAACGACAAAGTCCTGACTGCCGTCTCTGGGCAGCCAGTTAGGGTCAATCTCTATAACATTTTGCACGTGAGTATTTCAAGATTAAATCTTTTTTTTGTTTTTGACATCGTCAGCATAATTTTACAAACATCAGAGTCATTTTTAAAGTTTTGAGAAAACCAAAGAATAAGAGAGCGTCCAAATTAGAACTACGACTTGTGCACGTGATAATTTCATTGAAAACTGGGCAGGAAATAAGGAAACAGAATGATAGCATAGTTTTTCTTTTTATCTGTTTTAATTTTAATGTTCTCACATAGCATAAGCTGATTAAGAAATAGAATATAAGTTTAAAGTGTATAGCTTGGTACATGGAAGTCTTTCCTGTCTCCTTTTACGTTTGCAATAATTTTCCTAATGCCTTTTTTAGGCTCAGATCTTTAACCCCCGCCCCCCCCCCCCCCAATATCTGGCCTTTTTTTCTACTCGCTCCTGACCACCCTCCCCCCCCAAAAAATAAATTTTTTAAAATAAAAAAAATCGCTGGTCGCTGGAGTGTTTCTCGAATTTAAAATATTAGAAAGTCTCCTGTAAGCCCAGGTACAAAGCTTAATCCTCTACCAACTATCTCAATGGGAACTATAACTTAACAGTGACTACTGTTTCATTGAGAAATTCGCCAATGTTCAAAAGACACAATACACTAACCCCCCATCCCTGTACCTCACCTCTCCCTCTTCTCTTCATCCAGCCTCCAGCGGCTGTTTCCTTATTGTCAGGATGTTCATCATCAAGAGTAGGGATTAAAAAGATATATTTATGGTTATTATGAATAACCGTGTTGTTTGTTGTTGTTGTTGCTGTTGTTGTTTCGTTTTGTTTTTTGAGCTCAACATTTTGGTCTAACTAGTGCTCAGAGGGTAGAGATACCCTAACAATTCAATTAAAACTTTTGGTGACAATATTTACACTTGCGTCAGCGCTTGTAATGCCCAGGATCTATGCCTTGCTTGCAAATGCATTGAGCGAGATGACGAATATATTTGATTAGATACTTTCATCGTTCTACCTGGCTGTAGAGTTTCAAGTCAAATATCGGGTTGGTCCGCACAGGTAGGGTCTAAGTAAACCGTCTCCTAAATATCTAAATGTTTTTTAAATAATAACGACAATGGCAATGACAAACCTTATTCATCTACGAGGAATATATGTTGCCTTTGTTGTTTGCAACGACGGTGTTAATACAAAGCCCATATTGAGCACTCACGATTGCACACAACTAAAAAGGACATAAATGTGCAACATTCATCATTGCCTTTCTAATCCTAGATCAGGGAATAGGCCACCAACAAACACTTTTAACATTTCCCTATCCAAGACTAGTCTCTTGGTATTATTTCATGTCTTTGCACTTTTCTGTACATTATTCTTTGCGACACTACTCCGGGATAAGCTTGGCCTTTCGCCTTGATCTCTTACGCTGTGGATTCCAATCAAACTTTGTTTCTCAGCCGCCTGGCTTCCTGATAGTACATGTATATGCACATCCGATCCAAAGCCACCACCCTCCTCCTATTTCATCTCCGACTGGGTTCTGTCTCATTCTCCTGAACACTTCCTCGAATGTGACCCTGTCTAGCCATACATACATTTTGATATCACGATGACATAAACACTAATTAGTCAGTCATCGTTACAATGCATCTAATTATCTCATATGCTCAGGTGGCTTCAGCGGAGGGCGTCAAGATCACTGAGAGAGACATCCATGTGGACAACGGCTACGTTCAGGGCATTGACGGCATCATGGTACCCCCCGAGGGCGACATTGTCGATCTGGTGACCAAGAGATCTGACATGAAGACTTTGGGCTTATTGCTTAGTAAGGCTGGTCTGATAGATGTCATTAAAGGTGGGTTAACATGCATGTAAGTCAGTTGTGATGTAGTTTTAATTAATTCTTTATGAGAGTCACCAAGCACTTTTGGTGGATTTTAAGCGCTATACAAACTGACGACAACGACAACGACGACAACGACGACGACGACGACGACGATGATGATGATGATGATGATGATGATGATGATGATGATGATGATGATGATGATGATGATGATGATGATGATGG
>NW_004797691.1:328700-329911 GCF_000002075.1 Aplysia californica
TATCTATCTATCTATCTATCTATCTATCTATCTATCTATCTATCTATCTATCTATCTATCTATCTATCTATCTATCTATCTATCTACAAACACAGTCGGACACAATCATACCAATGTCTACCTTGCTACGAAGTGAACACAGTAAGTCATCATTATAAATGTAAAGAAAAAACACGCGCGCCCAAAACAAAATATGGAGATTTCCACCAGGATAATTATATTATTTTTATGTGTGTGTGTGTGTGTGTGTGTGTGTGTGTGTGTGTGTGTGTATGTGTATGTGTGTGTGTGTGTATCATTGTATGTATACAAAAGATCGATGGTGCTATACACTAATCATGCTACTGGTTTCTTGACAACTTTTCAACACGAGAAATACCCAGAGAAGTCACACAGGTTAACCCATAGTGCTTTTATTCCGTAATATCTTACAGCGTATCTTGACCCCTGATTTCTATTAATGATCTATAGATTGACCCCAGCAATGAGATTAGAACCAAAAAAAAATACATCCATGTCTTCCATTTACACTGTTCTAGTATATCACCTTCGTTCTTTATGTAAACGGTTAGTGCGTAATATCACCATCGCTCTTTACAGATGCTGTTAGTGTTTATATCACCATCGTTCTTTGTGTGCACGATTAGTGCACATTACTATCGTTTTGTGTACACGATCAGGACACGCCATCATCTTTCTCTATACCTAGTGAGAGCATAATATCACCATCTTTCTCTATACATAGAGCATAATATCACTATGTTTTTTTTATAAAAAATTAGAGCACAATATCACCATGGTTCTCTGTATATAGTTAGAGCATAATATCATCATGGTTCTGTATGTACCCAATTAATAATACTAACATAGTTAACGATTCATATCTAGAAGATAAGAAAACATTTTCACCATGGTTCTGTATGTTCTCATTCTATCCTTCCAGATACCCTGCTGTATCACGTCGTTAACAGGTTGACGCTGTACAGCGTAGGTATGAGAGATTCCATGACGTTCACTACCGCGGACAGAAAACACGACAGGGTTATGCTGATCGACGATGGATGTGAGTTCTATAGTTCTGAATTTATAGACCAAAACTTACTTGGTGATAAGGATAAAAGATAGCAACACCCATACTACCAAAGAAAAGAGAGATCAATCAAACGAGAAAAAGAGGGACTACACTTAATAATTTTAATAATAATAATCAT
>NW_004797691.1:330077-331813 GCF_000002075.1 Aplysia californica
CAATAATAATAATAATAATAAGAAGAAGAAGAAGAAGAAGAAGAAGAAGAAGAAGAAGAAGAAAAAGAAAACAACATCTGCAACACCATCATTACCACCACCAACAACAACAACAACAACAAGAGGACCACCACCATCACCAACTACAACAATAACAACAAAACCAAGAACAGCACCCCCAACGCCAAGACCACCATCACCACCGACAACTACAACAACAACAAAAACAACAACAACAACAACAACCACAACGACGACAACAACAACATCAATTACAATGCCAACAACAACTACAACAACAACAACAGTAACAACAACAATAACAAGAAGGACCCCTTAAATCTTTTCTTCCACCCCATCCACAAAAAAACACCAAAAAAAAACCCAACCCCGAAACCGATATCAAAACAAAAAACAAAACAAACCCCAACGTTTTTCCCCCCTCAGCCGGTGACATATTCCTGAACCACGCTAAGGTGACTGAGAAGGACATCAGCGCCACCAACGGAGTGATCCATGTCCTGGACGAGGTGCTGGTGCCCATCAGCGTTCTCCTCAAGATAGAAGAGGCGGGACTGTCCTTGGTTGGATAGACTACAAAAATGACGTTTTGGTGCGCATGCACACGAACTTCAGGACTGGCGAAATGTTTCACTACGCTTGAGAATTTTAGATTTTGCTTGAGAATTATTGTGGATTTTGCTTGAGAATTTTGGATTTTGCAGAGTAGAGTCGCCAGCAATGGAGAAATAGCTTTGTGGGATTCAGTTGATTGCTTTCAATAGACGATGTTGGTCTTATTTAGAATTTTAAAAGAGTGGCTCTAATGTCTTGTTGATTAATATTCATTGTTAATCGCGCTGTTCTTATTAAAAGTTATCTGTCTGTACTTTTTAAAGATGTTGGTTGCTTTTTTTTTTTTGGTTGCTTTGAAGTGTTTGATTATAGTATGCAGTCAGTGTTTCTGTGCGTGTATGTGTGTGAAGGAGGTGGGGGCAGGGGATATGTGAAAGTTTTGTTTTTTTATATTATTTTTTGGGTAAGTGTTTTACGGCGCTCGCAACAGCATAAAGTCATATGAGTGAGCGGGACACATTAAACGTCAGTTGGTAGGATATCTTGAATTTTGATCGTGTGGTGCCGAAGCATACTCTTATCGATTTTAGACCACTAATGCATCTTTAACGTGCGCAACTTGCACACAGGATTTCCGAGACTTTTCGTTCTCGTCCGAGAAGGCTAGGTGTACATCTTTCCTAACATAAGATCAGGGATGTGGCTGAAAGATAACAGTAAGAAGGAGCCAAGGAGTAGCAGTAGAAAGGTTGGGGAAAGCGTCAGGAGCCCAAAGGATGGGGCAAAGGGGGTCATGAGGTGGAGGCAGAACATGGAGACGAAAGCAGACAACAGAACATTGCTAAAGAGCAACGGGAAAAAGGTGAAAGGGGGCAATTTTAAAAAAGAAAGTTTTTTTCGGTCGCTATCCGGATTCGAACCTAGGACTTTTGAATGAGAGGCGAACACTTGAACCTTTAGGCCACGACAGCCCCTGTAAGTGAATGTATGTATATGAGTGCATTTATGTGTGTATGTATGTGTGTATGTATGGATGTGTGCATGAGTGTAGATTTGTATTTGTGTATGTGTGTATGTATGTATATTTGTATGAGTATTTGCGTGTATGTGTGTCTGGATGTGTGTATGAATGGCCGTGTGTGTGTATATATAAGCATATA
>NW_004797691.1:332734-335254 GCF_000002075.1 Aplysia californica
TATATATACTAGCGAGCAAAAGAAACGCAAAATCATGTTTATCTTTGCGATGGTGATCATGTTCGTTTTCCATTTTTAACAAAACGGGGGAATTTGAACACAAACTGTTTTCTGGTATTATGAAAGGATTGGTGGCGCATCACTTTGAATATTGAATTTTAGCGGAATACTTTTTCAACTTCCGATTAGTGCATCAAAATGCTCAGTAGTGGTTTTGGCTACCATTAGATCGGATAACCGCAGTGGATCTCCGGTACAAGGAAGCCACTAGGTTGTTGGTAAATCGTAACGGGATCTGCCTCCGTATCGCCCTGCTGGCCACTTCCAGGTCCTGCGTGGTTCTCTGCCTTGGTTGTCTCTCTTTGGTGCGTCGTTTAATTTTGTCTTAAACATGCTTAATTGGGATTAAATCCGTGCTAAGGGGAGGGAGAGGCTGCACAGTGATGCCATGGTGTTGGTGGAAATCCTGTGTAACACGAGAAGTGTTCGCCCGAGCATTATCAGACAGGAACCGGAAGTTAAAGTTTTGACTATGTAGAGGGGCCTGAGAACTGCTAAACAACGGGCAGCATTTACACCTTGACCTCGACCTTGAACTTGATTTTGGAAGATCATTGGTCTTATTTTGTGGTTCCACATGATTCCACCCCAGATCATGACGCAATGTCCTTCCCAGCGATTCCTTTCTATGACACAGTTGTCACAATAACGTTCGTCTTCCTCCTGATAAATTCTGAGGTCCCTGTTAATTTTATCTATGGAGAGCAGGCATTCGTCCGAAAATGAGAACCAAAGACCAGTCTCTCAAACGGCTGTTGACATGGTGCTGGGCCCAATTGAAACGCTTTTGGCGATGGTGTGCGGTCAAGACTGGACAATGGTACGGTTGACGGCGTCTTAGGCCTACTTGACACATGTGTGTCGACTTAGGGCTCTTCCATGGATACCCCTCATGAAATCTGATGTTTTGTAGATGTCTGAGGTAGATTTGAACGATACATAAGGACAATGTATTTGTATGCACGTACATCGGTCACTTTGGGTCGACGTAAAATTCGTGAGCTGAAAACGGGTTATGAGTCTGTTGATAGTCGATATGTGAACACAGAAATGATTGGCAACCACATTTGGCCTTTCTCACCTTCCCAACGGCCAATTGCTTTTTCTAGCTGTATAGCCATTAAACGTGGTATTATCGTAGTAGATGCAGGCAAAACAACTGAACCGGTTTTTTTTTCCACGGCATTTATAGCCCAGCACAGGAGAATACTTTTCACCCTTTTTTTCACCCATTTAGACCGTGTTTCGAAGACACCACGTGGCTTTTTCCACGCTTCAATTAAGGGGCAATAACTCTAGTTGCCGGTCACAAGCAAGACAGAAAACTTTTGATTTCGAAAGAGGATATAACGTACTATCGATGACGTAAAGTTTAGTCTTCTACTATAGATGGTTATTTAGTTATGGCCAAAATAGTTTTTTGCGTTTCTTTTCATTCACTCACTTACTCTCTCTCTCTCTCACACACACACACACACACACATACACACACACACGCACACACAAACACACACACACACACATACACACACACACACACACACACACACTCACACTGTGCAAAAAACAGTGAGAGTTTCTCAAGAGCAAAAAAGGTTGTACTTATTCTGAGCACAGGACCCATTGCATTAATAAAATCACGCCACAGACAAACCGTTTAATTAAAGAAAACAAACCTATACCGATAAGATATTTAGATCTTCGCAAGATTTCAAAACTTACACCCTGCCCAATGTTAGTTAGATAAACCCTTGTTTCAAGTTGTATGCTTGCTGCAAGAGGGAACAACTGAATGAGTACACAGTGGGAATCGGCTAGACGAGGGTTTTTTGTTTTTAGTTCTTGTTGTTGTTCTTTTGGTAAGTGTTTTACGTCGCTCGCAACTGCATAAGGTCATATGAGTTGCGGGACTCATTCAACATGGGGGGAGAGTAAGAGAAGATACTGAAATACAAGTAGGAAGAAGAAATGGAACTGCAGGAGGAAGAAGACGAAGGAGAGGGAACAGAAAGGGGAGGGGAGGGGGTGCAGTATTCAAGGTGCTCTTGAAATGCAAAAGCTTCTTCCAAAGCAGATCTGATGACATCAGAAAAGTACTCGTACTATATCAACAAGAATTTGGTAAAAAATGTCTAGTCTGTCATTTATAGCAAAATACAGAACCAAAGTTTTGGACTTTCACTTACAATACAGATGTACTGAACATAAAACTCCCCGAAGAAAAATTGCGTACCATTAATTGTGTTCTTTTAGGCAAAGGAATACCAAAATAGAAGCGAAAACAACTGAACATGTACAAGTACTCTTCGTACCGTCATCACCACAATTTCACAATCTAAGAGAAAACCTTTGCTTGTTCATAATTTACATTTATTGAAAAGTACCAATTCTATGAGATAACATGTGGCATGAGATCACGTACAACGTAGACACTAGAACAGAGTAAGCGCCCTACCCCCC
>NW_004797691.1:335576-336822 GCF_000002075.1 Aplysia californica
CCCACACACTCACTCCCCAACCCTAACCCCCGAGAAACAAACCCCCCAAAAGTAACCAAAAAATAAACCCAGAAGAAAATGACAAAAGCAAAGATTAAAGCAAACAAAAGCAGTCCCGAAATAACCACAGATAGATCTAACTCATTGAGGACGAGCATTCAAAGAAAACGCTTGAAAATGCTCTGTTTTATACCACTTTAAAAAGCAAAACTTCGATATCCATGCAAACTTTTCAGTTCTGTTTTCTTTAAATGAAACTAAAAACTCAATAACATACACATAATAGAATATACAAATTCGAGTTTCTGATTTGTTTTTGGTTTGTTTTTGTAAGTGTTTTACAGCGCTTGCAACTGCATAAGGTCATATGAGGGAGCGGGACGCATTAAACATTTTCAGTATGTTCGGAATTAATTTTGAATTTTGCCCGGATGGCGGCCGACTTACTTACTTACCACCCAATACGCCATCTGGCGTTTAGGGCAGCAACAAAGGATCTCCAGCTCAGTCTGTTTTGGGCCATCTTGGTCAACGTCCCTCATGAATGGCTCCAGGACTTCATTTCAGACTCCACTGTGGGTCTCCATGTCATTATTTGGAATTAATTTTGAATTTTGCCCGGGAGGGGGGGGGGCGGCCGAAGCCTGCTCTTATCGATTCAAGGACCACCAAGGGAACTTTAACGTGCGCAACTTGCACACTGGACTTCCGAATTTTTTTTCGCCGTTATACGGGAAGGCTAGGTGTTAGATCTTACCTAGTAAATACCCTAAGATCAGAGATGTGGCTGAAAGACAGCAGTAAGAAGGAGCCACGGAGTAGCAGTAGAAAGGCTGCAGAAAGAGTCAGGACCCCAGAGACGGGGAAAGGGGCAAAACGTGGAAATGAAATCAGACGACAGAACATGGTTAGAGAGCAGGAAAGGAGGTAAAAGGAAAAAATTTTAGTGACAAAAATGTTTCGTATGATGGTTTGAAAAGGGCCTCAATTTTTCATTTGGTCTACTGCTTATCGGACACATGTATCCTTACGTCCTTAAAGAGTTAAGACAAACTGTCTTGCGCCCGAGTTTTTCGTAGACTTTTTAGTGAGGATGATACAATGGAGCAGGTCAAGGAGAAGAAGCAATGTCCGGTGCTTGTTATAGAAATCTCGTTCTTTATCATAACAAAGCTTTTTCGTGTTTGTTTGTTGTTGTTTTTTGTTGTTGTTTGTTTTGTTTGTTGTTGTTTTTTTGGGGGGGGGG
>NW_004797691.1:337670-346598 GCF_000002075.1 Aplysia californica
TTACTCATTCTCACTCCACCCTCTCTCTCTCTCTCTCTCTCTCTCTCTCTCTCTCTCTCTCTCTCTCTCTCTCTCTCTCTCTCTCTCTCTGTATGCTTAATCAGGTCCACAACTACCTCTAGGACAGAGGGCTATCTGACTTTGGGGCGGTGTGGTCTTGTTCTCAGGCAGGACGTTTGGGGCGAATCTTGGGCGGAATATTTTGTGGACTAGATAGATAACGCTGACAGTACAGGTTTGTCGTGGAAATTGTCACTATGGCTGTCTGTTATATCTCTTCCTGTTCCTTATTTTCAGTTTGTCTGATTTGTTGATCGTTAATTTCTTCACCTCTTATTTCTGCCGTGGTTGTTGTCATACCGTTCATCATTGTACTCATCTGACTCCCTCCTCCTTTCCCTTCTTTTGCTCGTCCTTCCTCCTCCTTTCCTTCCTGTCCTCTTTCACCCCATTTCACTCCTCCTTCACCTCCTCCTCAACCGTCATCCTCCTCTGCCTGTCCTCCTCTTTCTTCACCTCTTTCCCTTCCTCCTCATTTTTTCCTTCTTCCTCCTCATCCTCCTCCTCTTCAAAATATTATCATCCATCCTTTTGTTTTTACATTGTCGAATTTGTACTACTCAATTTAAACATAGTAATATCCTTTCCTGTATGACACTTTCTTCTCTATTCAACGTTTAATAAAACAATGCATATTTTTGTTATCAATTAAATCATCCGTCTTCTGTAAAGTACTGGTGTTCTGGAAACTACTATTGATTGTATAAGGGAATTGAAGGACACCGTCTTATACTAAGCTGTTTAATAAAAGCACCATTTTATGGCATCAAACCTACTATAACGACCACCTGTCTAAAACAATGACCTGTACACACGAACACTTCTCACTTCCCCCTTGTGTTTTATCTCTATTATAATGAAACTGTCCAAGACGTCCACCTGTCTAAAAAATATCTTTTCTTCTCGACATTGTGTGACCGTCTTGAACAATTTCGACTGTATATTAATTATTTCCATGCAAAAGTTGCGTTGATCTACATGCTCACTGTAACGTTTTCAATCTCTTTGACTCAATCATTTTGTGAAAGGTAAGAGGGTCCGATGAATTGTTGAAATGGGGAAGGTTGGGGGGGGGGGGGGGGTAATACCAAGGTTGCTAAAAGAACGATAAATTGTGTTTTTCTGTGTTACAGGTGGGCCAACATGGCGCTATTGTTGTACTTTGTGGCCCTTGGCGTGAGCGGAGTCCTGACGCAATCTACGTCACAGATGGCCACAACAACCACAGTCCCTCGCACGCCCAAGCCAGGTGACGTCATCACAGTTCTCTTTAAATGTTTCTATAAAAATATAAAAAAACAACAACAACAAAATACCCAGAGTGTATACCGTTTGATTTATAACATTGAATTGACTCGTTAAAAAATCCGTGTCAATATTAAAGAGTGAAATAGAAACATCCGAAATATGTACAAAAATTGCTTCGAAAATAATTTAAGATCATATCTGTCAAAATGACAGGCACTTCTGCCATACAGATCTAAAGGCCCTTCCTTGTTATCAATACCAGCCTCAGTTTTATTACGTTAATGCGACATCAAAAACAAATCACGTATGCAGACCAAGACAGACAGACAGACAGACAGACAGACAGACAGACAGACAGACAGACAGACAGACAGACAGACAGACAGACAGACAGACAAACACACACACACACTCATACACACCCATACACTCACAGGCACACACACATATACACACACAAATACACAAACACACACACACACACACACACACACACAAACACACACACACACAGTGCGCGCGCGCATTATCAGCATTGATATTTATAGTTATTATGACAAAAGATAAACAGGATCATGATGAGGCTGATGAATAATACGACAAATTAAATAATAATTGTTTTCATGTTCACTTGTAGCGCCTGATCTGGTCACTGTCCTGGCAAACAAGGGCCATTACTCTGTCATCCTCGGCCTTCTCAACTCAACAGGACTTTTGAACCAACTTTTGGCAGGTAACATTTTGAAAAACGCTGTGTAATTTCTTTAGCTATAGCCTACATAGAATTCTGCTTCAAGTATTCGGGCATTCTTAAAGTTTGGACTTGCGGATATCAGCCCCGGTCTTGAGAGAGATTTTTTAAAACACAAATAGCAGGGTGATGGGCACAGAAACTTGTGTGGAGAGAAAAAAGGGGGGGGGGAGGAGACATGCTTCGTAATTGAAACCTATTGTTAAGAAGAGGAGGATGAGAAGGCGGAGGAGGAGAATGGGGAGGAATAGGAGATAAGGAAGAAAGAGGAGCGGGAGGAGGGAGTGTGGTGATCACAATGATGATAGGCATGACAGTAATGGCCTCCGCTTTGAAAATTCCTTAGATTTCATTTCACAGCTGAAACGTCTTCTGACAAATGAGTTTAAAAAAAAAAGTTATAACTGTGAATTTCCACACGATGTCGGTCCAATAATCGAGGCACTCGACAGCAGGGAAGACAACTTCCATTTAAACTGTGTCGTTATTTTCCAGTGAAA
The DNA here is from genome assembly GCF_000002075.1 of Aplysia californica. NCBI lineage: Eukaryota > Metazoa > Mollusca > Gastropoda > Aplysiida > Aplysiidae > Aplysia > Aplysia californica. The sequence continues at coordinate 340,230 of NW_004797691.1, forward strand.
ACAACTGGTATCTGGATTAGGCCGTTATTAAGTCTTAGCTATAACAACAGGTTTAAATGTCTCAACCACCCTCTCAGCCGTTATCCTTAATTATTATTTCGCTCACATCGTATATATCTGTTTATGTATTATAGATGGGATTCAACTCTAAGGTCTGATCTGAATGAAAACAAACTATTTTCTGTTTTCTGATGTGTATAACAATCAAACTCAGTCTTGCCCGCATTTTTTTGTGTAACGGTTAGGCTCTTCGCCGATGCACACAGAAGATATGAGTTCAATTTCCATAATTACATGGTTATTTCTTTAGGATCTCTCCCCGTCTGCTGGTACGCTGGGCACCTTTCAGGTCAAGTTGGCCCTGGCCGGTGTGGGGGGTTGAAGCAGCCAGCCCGAGGACTGTTCTAAATTGTGTCGAATAGGACTTAAAACACTGACAACACATTAAAACTTTTACGCACCTTCCCATTCCTTGCATGTTCCTTCATGCTACTGCATCTTCATAGTCTTTCCTACCGCTTTCATACGGCTTTTTAGAATATCTAATTTAGGTTTTAACTAAGAGTGTTATGGCATCTGCGACCCAACTAGGCCTTATAAGTGCGGGAGATTAGAGGTTTCACTAGAAAGTTACAAAAGCCAAAAAGGAGGGATAAGGACGGTAGATATTTTGATACGAAAAAGGAGCAAACCACACCAGAGCATCCGCCAACTACGCTCTAACTTTTTGGTTTGAGTTTGAGTAAAGAGAAGCACCTTGACACAACAGACGTTTAGTGGAGGGTTAGAAGAAAGATGGGTGAAAAAGCGACAGATAGATAGAAAAGAAGCCGGGCCAAAGCCAATGACTCCCCCCCCCCTCCAAAAAAAATCCCCCACAAAAAAACAACTTACTAAAATCCCCATAATTCCCAGCGCCCCAGATGACCCTGTTCGCGCCGACAGACGAAGCCCTGGCCAAACTTCCCCCTCAGGAGCTGACCGCCCTCCAAGCTGACCCCCAGAGATTGACCCAGGTCCTCAGCTACCACGCTGTAACGGGCTTGTCTTTCGAGGTCAAAGGTCGGAACAATGACAAGGTTCTGAGTTCTTCGTCAGGACAACCCATCAGGATCAACGTGTATCCCATAGTGCACGTAAGAGGTTTTTCTATTTGTCTCACCTGGCTTTTGCTGATGGTTTGTTTTTTGTTTGAATTTGAAAAAATTCTGCATTCATTTATTCAATTAGTTATGCTTTATTTATTTCTAATATTATATATATTATGATTGTATGTATCGTCGGAAAGCTGTTCAATTGTTCTAAGCCCAGAGAGCATTTGTTTGTTTGTTTTTTCAGGAAAGAGAAAAATAGGTTTCAATATCTTAGTAATTGCACATTCATTTTTTAACACTTAAAATTTGAATTCCGGCAAAATATTTCTTGTTCACATGTATTCTATACCACGAATTAAAAATCTGCACTTTTTTTCAAAAATCAGAATTTTGGGCTTAGCGCATCTTAACACCTCTCGGATTATATACAACAGTGGGTCGAATGCAGCGTGGGTCAAGCCATTAATGTTTCACATGTGTTGGATGATGCTGCTCACTATCTTCCTACCTTCTTTAACTCTTTCCCCATCTCCTCCTCCTTCTCCTCCTCCTCCCCCTCCTCCTCCTCCTCCTCCTCCTCCTCTTCCTTCTCTTCTTCTTCTTCTTCTTCTTCTTCTTCTTCTTCTTCTTCTTCTTCTTCTTCTTCTTCTATACCTCTTCCTCCTCCACCTCCTCTTTCCCGGACTATAAACTAATCTTCTTCCAACATTCATCAAGAGCATGACTAACTAGCGACATCAATTATGAAACATAACATTTCGCTTTTCTTACCGTACCCAGGCGTATTCAGCAGAGGGGGTCAAAATCTCTGAGAAAGACATTCAGGTCGCCAACGGCTATGTGCAGGGCATTGACGGCATCATGGTTCCTCCAGAAGGCGATATCATCGATCTGCTGGCCAAGAGACCCGACATGAAGACTCTGACGTCATTGCTTAAAACGGCGGGCCTCGTAAATACCATAAAAGGTCAGTGTATTATATGGTGCCTTTTTTATTTTAAATATTTAGGTCCCAATGGGCATGACATAAGAGTATGGTTGCTTTGATCATGTCAGCTAAGGTCCATCCAGGGTAAATTATATTCAAAACTTCAGCGAACTTAGGAGATACCTGAAAAAAGCAGTCTCCGCAGAGGAATCGATCTCACTTTTTTTCTGCATGTAACGGTAAGGGGCTTATCTGCTAAACTAATCAGAACTGCAGGCCTTAATAAATATAACGAAATTACACCTGCGTTAAAATAATGTTATTCTAAGGGTCGTGGTACCCTGAAGGGCAAAATCTTATCTGAATGCAGAGGTAAAGTACATAACACTACACGAATAGCATACTCGACCCCCAAAGTCATGTGAAATGTCATTAAATGATTGCCAAGTCCTTGCATGACGGTTTCTGAAATTTGTATGTCAGTCTTCCTTTACTCGGACAAAAATAGGCAGTGAAGCAGCAAACCCACCCTGACAATTCACCACCTCAAATAACAAAATTGTATCTGACATTTATGGTCGTTTTGATTTACTAAGACATGAGGTCAGAAACCAAATAAATGTTCTATCTGCTCTATCACTATCAAAATCGTTAGATTATTCGGAGTCATTATCAAGATACTTGGAGAATTACGTTCGTAAAAGATTGACATGTTGTGAAACTCTAAACCTTTGAGGTCAAATTTATTTAAACTGGGTACTGTGCACATAGAACGTTGTAATTCGTTAAGTTAACGAATTGTAAACTTGGTAGTCTGTAAAAAGCTTCCGTTTTCAGCTGACCATAACATCACAGTGTTTGCTCCAACGGACGCAGCCTTTGCCAAACTAAGTCCGCCGGTGTTGACCTACTTACAGGATAATCCGGGCGCTCTGGCGGGTAAGTCACACGGTTTTTGTTTGTTTGTCTGTTTTGTCTTAATCGTTAATCGTGGTAGCATCGGAGAGCGGGGTAAATTGGAATAGGAAAAAATGAAATGTTTTTATTGCTAGTTTGCAGATCGTTCACGATTTTCACTACTTATGTTTCTTTTTTTTATATAAAAAGGGATTTGGTTGTGGGGGGGGGGGGGGTTATTGAATGGTTATCTTATTTGGTTTAATGGGATTGAAAACATTCCTTTCGGTTCTGATGGTTTGCTACAGCCCTAGTGTGACCGTTAAATAAAAGCGACTTTCGCACTTTGCCTATTTCTACCACTCAAAGAGGTTTATTTTTTCAGATCTGTTTTGTTTGCAGCTTTTATTTTGCAAAGATGTCATGTTATTTGGAATAAAATTCCAGCTGGGATGCAAAAGGGGGAAAAGAATTAGTCCTCCTTCTTTAAAAAAAATTGGCATGAGTTTTTAACACTTCCAAAGCTAAGGCTTCCTTGAAAACAAAGCTAAATAACCATGTTTCATGATAATTTTAAGAGTTGTTTTTTAAGTCATCTTAGTGTACAATAGCAGACTCAGCGTTTCAAACAAAAGCATTTTAGCGTAATTTCGATTTTACTACTGCAGTTTAAAAACGTGACCGACACATCCGTTGTCCCTAAAATTAATTATGTGGTAAAAGTTTACATGGGGAACCTTCTATTGGGAATTCACTTGCCCTCAAAGAGTTTGCTTGAGCTATCACTCACAAACCAGGGTCACCACTCTCTGTGGGTTGCTAAAAAGCCCTGAACGACTGACACTTTTAACTTATTTAAGAATGGGGACGAAGTAGATTTTGATCAGTGATTTTCGATGATACTATGCGAGGGCCATTCATAGATGCCGTCCAAAAATATAATGTTGCAGAGCAATTTGCTAGTAGGAAACACACATGGGTGGAAGGGGGGGGGGGGGCAATTTGTTGTTAACTGATTAGAGCTGAAGAGAGGAATATTTAACGATAAACATAATGATAATCACCTTGATTTTGATGAAAATGAGGAGGAGGAGGAGGGTAATGAGGAAGGGAAGGAGGAGGATGGAAGGAGATGAAGACGGAGGGAGACGAGAGGGAGGAGGAGAAGGAAGAGGAGGCGGAAAGAAGAAGGAGATAAAGTATAGTAGAAAAAGGAGGAGGAGAGGGGGGGGGGGAGAAGAAGGAGGAGGAGAATAAGAAGAATATGAAGAAGGAGGGGGAGGAGGAGGACATGATAAATTCCAATCAGTTCTAGGGTTGGCATTTATTGGCATCGGGGAATGGGACGTTGTGTTCCTAGAGTCGTGCGATGGGGGCAGGGGTCAAGACAAGACATTCGGGCAGACTTTAGAAGCTGACTAATAATACTACAGAAGAAGAACTTGCCAGCTGGTAGTAGGGCTCTCAAAACCGTCCATTTTTAATTTCTCTACTTTCTAGAGGTTCTGCTCTATCACGTGGTGGCCAGAAAGACCCTGTATAGTATCGGCATGCGTCAGGCCATGTCCTTCCCGACCGCAGACAGTCACCACGACAGCCTCATGCTTATAGAAGACAGCAGTAAGTTGAATAAATAGCATGATGATGGTAATGATGATGATGATGATGATGATGATGATGATGATGATGATGATGATGATGATAGAAAAAGGTATCCTGTGTATTTGATTCGTTAAAAAAAAACTTTTTCTGTATCCTTCACAAACACAATTACCATCAACATCATTACAGCAACGATAGCAACAACAATAGCAACGTCATCAGTAGTAACGCCAACGTTACAACAACATTGATAACTGTAACAGCCATGCCATAAAATACAACAACGGTCACAAAAGAAGTTGAGTCCAATATAATTTGAGCACTCTCACATTCCTGCTGTCCACAATGAAAACACAATGTATTAACCTTTACAGTAAAACACTCTAGTATTCTCTTAGTTTAGTTTTGTAAGAGTTTTACGGCACTTGCAATACAATAAGGTCATATGATTGTCAAAGATTAAGAATGTTACAAGACTATCAAACACAGAAAAGAAGGAGGAGAGAAAAGGGAGATCGATGCTGGATAGGAGAGAAGAAGCAAACCACACAAGAGCTCCCGCCAACAAACCAGAAGTATTCTTTGGAGAAAAAAACCCACCTTAAAGCAAAGCAAAACGAAATGAAAACAAAAAACAAACAAATCTCAAAAACTCTAATCAAAACATCGAGTATGTGCATCAATCAAATTTTCACCTTAATTCCCCCAGATGGCGACATCTACCTGAATCACGCCAAGCTGTTGGAGGTGGACCACAGTGCAACGAACGGGGTCCTTCACGTTATCGATGATGTCATCGTGCCAATCAGAATTATCTTAGCCATCGAAGGGGCGGGGCTGTCATTAGTTGGATAACCAGTCAGGTGCTCACCATTGTCACGACAAAATTCTGTAAATAAATAAATGTACGTGATGACATTTATTATGGTTGTCGTTTACTTTTTTTCTTGTCGGTTGCCTTTCTCCTTGCAAAAATTATTTGATTATGTCATAAACTTGTATTATAATCTCCCTGACCATACACTCTAACGTGTGCCAGATTCAGTATGGAACGCACTATTTGACTCAGAGCCAAGCAAAGAGCAAGGGTGGTGGTGGTAAAAGTGTTGTTTTGGCCTTCATTTGGGTGTAGGCCCCTGACGGTGCGATCCTTTGTGTGCGCACTTCGTAACACATTTTTAGTTTTTAGGGGGTTTTCTGCTTTTTTAAGTAAAGGACGGTAGCCATGATTGTGTGTGGTCTAGAAGTACAAGTCTATGGGATATCAATGTCTCCAAATTAACATGCTATGTCATGTCTACGTGGTTAACTTTTTACTCGTCTGTTTTTGGATTGGGAACTTGAAATCGATTATTTTGCTTGCTTCTTAGGTGTCTATTATTCAGAGGTGCGTGGAGCGTGGTGGTGTTGGTAAGGATAAAAGGAGGAAGGGGGTGGGGAGAGAGAGATCATGGCACCCTCCTTTTTTTCTTATGTAGGTATTTAGCACCTCCATTGACACAATTGTGATCATTTAGGAAGAGAGCTTCGACCCTTCCCGTTCCTGTTCAACCCGCGTTGAAAGGAATACAACGTCACCACAGAAGGACTGAAATTCTCAATAAAAATTTCTCCCCACACGTGAATGGAACTCGGGTCTGCTGCCTGCGATGACGAGGCACTTAACTGCTTACACAACAGACCTCAGCCTTCTTTTGGGAGAAGTTTTCGAGGAAAAAGCAATCTCGTAGTATCTGATTTTTTAAAATAGAACAAACTTGTTTTGTTCCTCAATTTCGTAAATTTGGCAGACTGTAAAACACACACACACACACACACACACACACACACACACACACACACACACAA
>NW_004797691.1:348456-352182 GCF_000002075.1 Aplysia californica
CCCCCTCTCTCTCTCTCTCTCTCTCTCTCTCTCTCTCTCTCTCTCTCTGCGTCGTCTCTCTCTCTCTCTCTCTCTCTCTCTCTCTCTCTCTCTCTCTCTCTCTTTATTTATATATATATACATAAATCTTTCCCTCTGTCTCTATTTCTCCCTATCTCTCTATATTTTTTTTCTCTCTCTCTTTCTCTCTATCTCTCTCCCTTACATTCTCTCTTATTCTTTCCTTCCCTTGTCTATCTATCTATCTATCTATCTATCTATCTATCTATCTATCTATCTATCTATCTATCTATCTATCTATCTATCTATCTATCTATTTGTGTCCATTTTTTTCCCATTCTCCTGTTTTCTGTTTCATCGTCCATTTTTTCATTCCAACCTTTTTATTTCTTGTTCCTTTTCATAACGTGGGATTTGGTATGTTCCTTCTTGTCTATGATTAGGAATTTTCTTTCTCTCTCTCTCTCTCTCTCTCTCTCTCTCTCTCTCTCTCTCTCTCTCTCTCTCTCTCTCTCTCTCTCTCTCTCTCTCTCTCTCTCTCTCTTTTTTTTTTCTTTTTTTTAAAAACAAATATCTACCTCCACAATGCTTTGATTTTTATTAAAACAATATATGTATACACATGCCGTATTATTCAATTATTCATCTTACTGCCTTAATTTTGGCTCAACAAATATGTCGTAGCTTATTTGAAGCCATGTTCTACTTGGTTCAAACAAATGTTATGGGAGGCCTGCGTAATTTCTGTGTCTGAACAAAGACCACAGAGAGATGCGTCAGTTTCTTTTTGTTTTATTTTGTATGTTTGTTTTGGGTTCTTTTAAAAGTAAGCTGAGTAAGCTGTTAAGTGACGAGGAGCGGAAATAAAACTATAGAATTTTGAGCTTTCTTTTTCATATAATTAATTAAGGATCATCCCCTAAAGCCACAGCAAATGTTTAGGAAATAATTCTCCAGTTGTAAAGAATAATAATATGCTAAACGTTATGAAAAAGACAGACAGCTCCTTGATTTATACGTTATTCAGTTTAGACAACGAAACAAAAATGTTTCGCCGTGTCTTGCAGTTCGTGACGTCATCATGCTGTTTCCAGTGGTTTTGATCGTCTTGGTGGGTGGAGCCGTCTCACAGATCACCACGGGTGCTCCCCACACGCACAAACCTGGTGAGTACATAGGGACAAGGAGGTCACCGATTTATTTTGTCTGTGTGTCTCTCGGTACTAATGTGGTGACCCGTGGAGGGAGGGGGATTGAGGAGAGGAGAGAAGAGGAGAGGAGATGAGAGAGAGAGAGAGAGAGAGAGAGAAAGAGAGAGAGAGAGAGAGAGAGAGAGAGAGAGAGAGAGAGAGAGAGAGGGGGGGGGGAAAGAGACAGACACAGATAGACAGACACACAGACAGACCACAGTCTTTTGAGTCTTTGCATTTGTCCTTCCACTTGAGTTATTCTACGTTCTTTAAAAAGTAGGGCATGTTATAAAAACATTGTGGTGCTTAAAATAATGTTCAGAGTACCCACGTCAAAAACAAACAAAAATTATTGGCATTTTTTTTTCGAACTACGCGCGGATTCTTTCAATTCTTTGTATATTTTAAAGTTTGTGTCTTTGTTTATCATAAACTGCAATAACATTAATCTTAATCATTACCATTTTAAGAGAGATAAAAGGTTTAACTCAACATCAGAGAAAATGAGCCATCGGCTTGCTCTGTTTATAATTACACATGTATTTATCATGGGTGTGTTTGTGTGTTTGTGTGTGTGTGTGTGTGTGTGTGTGTGTGTGTGTGTGTGTGTGTGTGTGTGTGTGTGTGTGTGTAAGTGTTTGTGTGTGTTTGAGTTAATGTGTATGTGTGTATGTGTGTATAATAAATATAAAATGTATATTTATAAAGTATATATATTATATAAATAGCTTAACGCCATCTACAGCTCCTGATCTGGAGTCAGCGCTAGGCAGGAGGGCTCACTTCTCTATGATTTTGGACCTTCTCAGAACGACAGGTCTCCTGACCCAGCTGAAAGCACGTGAGTGGGAGGAGTTGAAGAACAATGTCATAATAATAAAAGTGAAACATTTTACTACTTACCTTCCTACCAATCAATCAATCAATCAATTATCATCATCATCATCATCATCATCATCATCATCATCATCATCATCATCATCATCACCATCATCATCATTATCATCACCATTATCATCATCATCATCATCATCATCATCAATTATTATCGATGATGACCATCGTAATCATCATCATCATCAGCAGCAGCAGCAGCAGCAGCACCACCACCACCACCACTACCACCACAATCATCATTACCACTCTCCTATACCTTCCCCTATCCCAAAATTCACGTCCAGTCCCACAGGTGACTCTGTTCGCCCCCACAAACGCCGCTCTGTCCAGCATTCCTAACGACGAATACCAGGACCTGAAGGCGGACGTCCCGAGACTGACGTCACTCCTCAAGTACCATGTGACCACAGACCAGGCTTTTCACACAACTGGGCGAGCTAACGACGTGGTCTTCAACTCTCTGGACAACAACCTGCCCATCAGAATTAACATCTACAAGATCGTTCACGTGAGTGGAGGGAGTTGATGGTGATTATCCTCAGGAGGAAGAGGAGGAGGAGGAAAGGGATGGAGTAAAGTAGGAGGGCAGAGACACTAGAGGGAGGAAGAAGAGGAATAGAACAAGGAGGATGAGAGAATGGTAGTGGAGGAGAATGAGAGGGGGGAAGAGAAGTAGGAGGAAAAAGAGTGAAGTATGGAGGTGTATAGGAAGGAGGAGGAGGAGGAGGAGGAGGAGGAGGAGGAGGAGGAGGAGGAGGAGGAGGAGGAGGAGGAGGAGGAGGAGAGAGGATAAAAGAGAAGGAAGAGAGGGGGGAGAAAGGGAGGAGGAGCAGGATGAGGAAAAGGAGGAAGAGAGTAGGGGAGAGGAGAAAGATAGAGAGAAGGGGGAGGGAAAGGAGCAGGAAGAGGAAGAGGAGGAGAAGGAGAGGAAATGGAGAAGAAAAAATAAGTGTAACTTTTGTAAAGTGTGAAGTTTGCAAATATGAAGTATGCGCCTTAGCCCGACACCCTAGTTCAGTGTGTGTCAACTTTTTTTATATCCAGCGCCCACTTTTTGCCTCCTTAAAATTTCGTACCACCCACTTACATCTATTTTCAAGTGGGGCTTTTAATAATACCTCTCATTCCCTGGCTGATCCCCAACGACCACCAAAAATAAACAAACGTATAGCCCACTAGAGGGCGATGCCACCCACGTTGGCAAGCACTGCCCTAGTTTTACCCAGAGAAGATTTAAGTCATCAATGTAATTTCTCCCCCCCCCCCCCTTTCACCAGAGCAGTGCTACTGGCTGAAGATGTCTTCAGGCCATTCCCAAAGGGGGGATATTAACATGTTCTTATCATCATCATCCAGTGCCAGATCTGCGACTGACATCGGCGATCATGGTTCTCCGTTCATTCCTTTGCTCGGATGCTCTATAAAAAAGCCACGTTTCCCTGATCTTTCCCCGTTTCCCATTTGTTTAGGTTCCCCAAGTATGTTGTTCTGGGCCTTCCCCTGCCTCGCTTGCCCTCAATTTTGCCAGTGAGAGCTAGATGCTCAAGACCCTTATGTCTATTCAGGTGTTCCAAAAACTGCATTTATCGTTTCCTGATTGTTTTGAACATTGAGCGTCCCACGTGGGCTTCATCAAGCA
>NW_004797691.1:352282-356247 GCF_000002075.1 Aplysia californica
TTTGAACATTGAGCGTCCCACGTGGGCTTCATCAAGCACTACCCCATTTGATTTCTTTTCCTTCCACGATACTCTTAGCAGTCTCATAAGAAACCACATTTCTGTTGCTTCTATTTTATTTTCATTGCCTTTAGTGATTGTCCAGCATTCACAGCCATACAGAAGGGTTGACCAAACATAGCATTTCAGAACTTTCATTTTGGTGTTCATTGAGATGTTTCTATTTCTCAGGATTGGGCTCATTTTATTGAAACTAGCCTTAGCCATAGTAATTCTCCGTCTTATTTCTGTGGAACATTTGGTTTCAGATGTTATCATATATCCTAGATATTTAAACTGTTGGACTTGTTTGATCTTTTCACCTTTGCTAATGAGATTACAACAAGGCTTTGCAGCTTTTTTGGGATATTACCGTGCATTCTGTTTTCTTTACATTCAACACTAATCCTTTACGTTCACTTTCTGTTACAACAGTATCTAGAAGCAATTGAAGGTCCCTTTCTGAGCGTGCTATCAAAACTGTGTCATCTGCATACCTGATGTCATTAAACTTTTCTCTATTTACTTTGAGACCTGGACATTCTTCTGTGTTTCGAAGGATTGTTTCACTGTACATTTTAAAGAGGTCTGGTGACATAACACATCCTTGCCTCACTCCTCGCTTAATCTGCTTATATTCACTGTATTCTCCACTAATTTGTACAGCAGCGTTTTGGTCCGAGTACAAATTCCAGATAATTCTTAGATCTTTTCCATCTATGTCTAGCTTTTACACAGCAGAAATTTAAATGGGCTGATTTATCAATGCCATGCTCATACTGTGCCGGAATAACATAGGGGAATTGCTGTTTTTAGTTTCCTCATCCTAACTACCGTTATTTTTCTCTACTTCTTTTGTAGGTTTGTAATTCTCTTGTGAACTTCTATTTCGGGGTGCCTTGATAGTCGAAGCAGGCTTTGTGCTGTTGAGGCTAGAGGTCTGAGCAGAGTAAGCCTGATTCCTCGTTTGGACTTCTGTGTTGACATCCACCTCTTGGCGCTCATATGACCTTATGCAGTTGCGGGCGTCGTAAAAACCTTACTTTAAAATAAAATCTCCTTCTGAAGCGCTAACGTCCTCACTTTGTCAAATATCTATGCACAAGCGTCATGGTGTAGAGGCAAGACGTTTCATCACCGGGCATTGGAAGCGTGAGTTCGTTTTCTGTGTGGGAGATGGGTTTTTTCGAGTACATTGTACCTAAGAGGGTGTGGTGGCGGAGCAGTTAGTGCGCTCATCTCCGAAGCGGAAAGCCTAGGTTCGAGCTTCGGTTCGGACACGGATTTTTTTGCCCCCACCTGCCCACCCAACAGTAATGGGTACCTGACTTCGAGTTGGGGAAGTAAAGGCGGCGTGGAAAGGAACTGGCCACCCTACCACAATATGCCGAAGGCACGGGAAGTTGTCTCACTAACAAGGCAATCCACAATGTCCGGATCGGATGCGGGAACAACTTTATTTTTTACCTCCGTCTGTCTGCTGAAAAATGATATCCCTCTCAACCCGGGCTGGCCCTGACAGGTAGGATTGAAGCAAATTGTTTGTTGAAATGGTCTGGGTTTTATGGATGGGGTCGAAGTACACGTAAAATATCTATAAACTAAATTACAACTTTAATTTTCCAGACCATTGCCGCGGAGGGAGTGAACATCACAGACAAAGACATTAGAGTTGCCAACGGTTTCGTCCAGGGTATTGATAACGTCATGCAACCACCTAACGGAGACGTTGTGGACATCATAAACAACATGGACAATACAAAGATGCTCGCTGGCCTCATCAACTCGGCGGGACTTGAATCTGCTATAAGAGGTCAGGGAAGATAAGATAAGATAAGATAAGATAAGATAAGATAATATAAGATAAGATAAGATAAGATAAGATAAGATAAGATAAGATAAGATAAGATAAGATAAGATAAGAGATTCCCGAATGGGGAGAATCTGTATCGAGTATCTTGGTCTTTCTACCGGGATTCCTCTCAGCCCGGGTTAGTACTGACAGTCAATGTCGAAGCCCACCTCCTTGATGAACTAAATTGCGTCGATGGGCCGTAAAAACACCAATGTGTTTGTAACTAAAGAACAAAAGTATCCATGACGTTATTCAAAATCTGATTCTTGGGAAACAAGTTAAAGTTTTGGTTTCCTTAGACATCGATTTGTGAATTTGGGAAAAGAAAGGTTTTGATAAAATTGTAAATGTGAACAGCAAGTAATTTTGGAGTACGAGCTGCTGTTGTTACTGTCTTCGATAAAGCAATCTGGTTCTTCGTCGTTGCACGCAGTAGACACGATTTCATGTCGCTCAATTCTCGTCTGGGGAGAAGTTTTATCGAGTGCATCGTCTTCCTGCTGGGATGTTATATACCTCTCAGCCCGGATTGTCTCTGAGAGGCAAGGTTGAAGCCCGACTGCTAATGATCTTAATTGTGTAGATGAGAATGTAAAATACATACACTGAATTGAAACACTGCTCCAGGCGTTACCATCAGTATCCATTGGCGTAGACAATGTTTATAAAAGAGATTATAATTCTTACATGTTTCTTAAGTGGGTTTTGATTTGTCCTTCACCACCCCCCCCCCCCACTCCCTTCCAGCTGACCTTAACATCACCGTGTTCGCCCCAACAAACGATGCCTTTGCCAAGCTGGACCCACAGGTTTTGACCTACCTGCAGAACAACCCGAAGGCGCTGACAGGTGATCCCTTCTCGAGTCCAGTACTCTTTTAGAGCTATGCTATTTCTTAATAGTTTTTATACAGGCGAATTAAAAGAAGGTACCATTTTTGATTGTGTAAAAAGTCTAGTGTTTTGAGTCTTTGCGCTTTTCTTTTCATATAAGTTATACTTAGTACTTTAAAAAGTAAGTCATGTTATAAAAAATACATTTTTGTATTTCAATTTTCTTGACCACGTGGTAGATGTTGCTATTATTTTTAAAAAATGAAATCTAGGTCTGTGTGTATTAAAGGCCGTAGATGGTAGGTGTAACTCAACATCAGAGAAACGAATAATCGGCATGCTCCATGCGTTGCTGTTGTTGCCAGGTCATTCAACGTCAACAGAAAAAACAGACCTTATGTGTTTCCCCACTTGCCTACATTGGTTCTAAAAGGCATAGCTTGCCAACTATAATAATATTATAATATAAATTATGTCGATGTGGGGGCTCAATAGTTACAATCAATCATATCTACTCTTTCATAATTCATGGGCTTACAGCCAGAAGCGATCATATCCATTTTGGCCAAAATGCCAACAATATCATGATGAAGGCATTCACACGATATTACATCATGTCTGTAAATATCAAACCAATACACCAAGTAGATTTAGTTTTTGCCACAATCGCCAATCGCAATTTCCGTTGTGTCCATGTGCAAAAGTTACCTATTACACCTTGCTTTATAAATCCATTTTTCCCAAAATAAGGAATGTGGACATAGTCACTTCTAGCCCTCAGCCGACCATGTATGTGTATGCCTCGAGAAAGGTCTAAGTTGTCGAAAATTTTGAACATTAAAATAAGGGCATATTCTTGTAGCAAATTCTATGCGGAACACACAGATTTTTAAAATTTTTTTTCCCAATCTCGAGTAGTTTTTAACATACCACAAGTTGTAGGCTTTAATCTTCGTATGTTGACCCAATTTCTAGCACATTTGAAACCTCTGGTGAAGTGCAACAGGTTGCAATAATAATTAATAAAGAAATATTTAGACTTTAAATAACTAATATTATTCTTTTTAACATGTTATTAAGAAATGGTTAAACGTCTAATAGAACTAAACTTTTGACCAGGTATGACTTTTTTGGCCTTTCCTCCCCTTTCCACAAAAATAGCTTTGCCGACAACTGGGACCTTTCTCCACACACACACACACACACACACACACACACACACACACACACACACACAC
>NW_004797691.1:356368-361679 GCF_000002075.1 Aplysia californica
AAACACACACACACACACACACACACACACAAACACACACACACACACACACACACACACATACGCACACGTGGGTGTACCCGCCTCTATCTCCTGACAAAGTTTCTCTTGTCTCCCTTCCAGAGGTGCTGCTGTATCACGTGGTGAAGAAGACTACGCTGTACAGTATCGGGATGAGACACGCCATGACGTTCCAGACCGCTGACAAACACCACGACAACCTCATGCTTATTGAGGGCAACAGTGAGTGCTTCAATTTGATTATTTTTCTTTTTGCATGTCCCGTACCCCAAAATGGTACCGGTTATTTGTAAGAAGTCGCGTAAAAAGAAATGAATAGTCAGCCTGGTTGTAATTGGAGTAAGAATAAGATGTAAAATATAGAAAAAGAGGTTACAAGAGTGATGTTTTTGTACGGGTTTTTTTATATGCTTGGGTTAATCATTATATCTAGCAAAAGCCTTTACATCCCAAGATGGATCGCTCTTGTAACATACAATCACCAATCAATCAACGCTTCCTCTTTCCTTCTGTCTATCACAGACGACGACATCTACCTGAACCACGCCAAGGTAGACGACCGTGACATCAGCGCCACCAACGGAGTCATCCACACCATCGAGGATGTGTTAGTTCCTACAACTGTTCTGGTCGCCATCGAAGATCAGGGTCTGCTCGTCGGGTAGATCTTATTGGCAAATGAGAGAAAAGTAATAAACATAGAAAAATTGAACAACATGTTTTGTTACTATAATATATTGATGGCCAGGCGAAAAAGCCAGCTTTTCCTAAGCAGATGTATTTTACAACGAAGATTTTTTAAAATACCATAATGGCTTAAAAGAACAATTAATTGTGTCGACTACTTACGATGAATTAAATAATACTTTCAAACATGTAAGTATGAGTATTTCAGGCAGGATATTGAAATAACTAACATGTATTATGCGGCTCATTTCATCCGCCCTCTACTTTCTCTCTTCCTTAGACTGACTATCTGTTTGTCTGACACTGTACTTCGCATCTCCTCGCTGTTTCCGTCTTCATGTCTCTCTGGGGTGGGAGGGAGATAAGACCAGTGAAAGGACGGATAATTAAGGGATTGTCGGTGGGTGGAGTGGGGGTGTGGTGGGCTGGGGCTTGAGATATATATATATATATATATTTAAGACAAGACAGGATATTTAGCGGACGTGGTGAAATTGTCTTCGAAAACTGTTGCTTTTATTTAAAAGCAACAACGATCAACCTTAGAAAAACCTTACTGTGGGGAAGAGCATTGAGGAAAAAATAAACGCTTCAAATGAGAGAGTTGTCATGTACCTCTTTGATGGCGATGATAGGTCATACACTTCGTAAGGGTATGGCGTAGAAGCACTTTTACAAATATATAAGATATGCCATGATAACTTTCACTCCCGTCACCATTGCAAAATTTGAAGGTATGCATTTTACCCTCTGGGGTCGATCTAGTCGACCGCCATACCCTCTAGACTAGTGCGCTCTCAGAATGAAGTGAAATCAGCCTAGATATGAGCTCCTTTCAATTATGTCAACTTTCCGATTTATTTTAAGGACTAAACAAAGGTAACGGAACGTTTTCATAAGCACAGAAATATAATGATCAAAGAAAAAAGACGTGTCAAGGGACATTACTATGTCCCTTTTAAAACGTCCCGGTTTTCCTGAGTTATGTACCTTGGTACACGATCCTATGTTTTTGACTTTCACAACGTTGCAGACTGCGACATCGAGACAGCAGACACTGCACTTGATCGTTTTCTTTATACGATGTTTTGTAGACCGAATATTGACTGGCATATATAGAAAAAAATCAAAAAAATCGAGTTGAAACAATCCGTTTCTTGAATTTCGGTTTGTATCCTGTTTAGAAAAGAACCCTGTGAACACTTTGGACGCCATCAACTGGTGTCAAGAGGAATAATATAGATCGAATACAATATCATTATGTTATTGTACTTGTTTTACGCCCTTATTAACACAGTTTGGGTCATTAGAACACAGGCTGCATTTACCAGTCTATCTGAACTAACCTGTGTTGAGTTGGATACAGCTCCCAGGAAACAGCTGTAGATATTTCCCCACTCAAGAATCGAACTCACATCTTCTGCGTAGGGCGGCGAAAAGCCTTACCATCATGCTAAAGACACCAGTTAGATGGGAAAATAGCTATGGACGCAGAGAGAAAAGTTATTGTAAATAGAAATTGTAGTTTAGAGTGGCTTCAAAAAGTTTGTCGGGAGTGGGTTGAGCGGGGGGGGGGGGGGGTAATTAAGTAATGTGTTTCTATATCTAATTGGTTAATTTGTTCACAAGCCATAATTAACTGAAATTCTAAATTGGTCAACTTGCGAGCTTACACTATCGAGTACTATCTATGGTTGTTGTTGTTGTTGTTTATTTTTATTTTCTTTATGGAATCTAATTTTAAAGCACTGAATTTTTGTCGAAAAAACGGTTCTTTAGTTGCTCTAAGGGAACCTTGTGTTATTTGGCTTGCCCAGTTGATGTGTTGCTTGGTATTTGTGCATGTGTTCTTGTGCGTATGTCTGAGCTTGTATATATGTGTATGTGACTGTGTTCATGCATGTGAAAGGGAGTGTGAGTGTGTCTGAATATGTGTGTGTGTGTACTTGTAACATTTAATGTCTATATGTGTGCGCGGGTGAGTTTGTGCATGTGTGTGTGCGTGCGTGCGTGCGTGCGCATGCGAGCGTGTGTATGTGTGTGTGTGTGTGTGTGTGTGTGTGTGTGTGTGTGTGTGTGTGTGTGTGTGTCTGTCTGTCTGTGTCTGTTTGTCTGTTTGTGGAGAGAGGGAATGACTTCAAGGCATCTACATACCGTACTGTTGTCCAAAAAATGATATGTCGCACAAAGAAATCAGTGACTTTCTAAGTTCCTCAAATAACCCCCACCACCTTGTCTTACACTTGATGACAGGGTGATAAAACTATACGACAAACTATGACAAAAATTGCTAAAACAGAATACATACCGTATAGTTTCCAATCGCCTTTGTGAACGACATGGAAAAAAATCAAACTCTTCCAGTCTCTTTAACTGCTCCTAACCATCACTTATGAAAGTCCGCCTCTGGACAAGCATACTTTGGAGGCGTTGAAGCCTGACGAAAATATCAATGAATCTAAAAGTCATCTCAGTACATTTGCGATGGACAAGAAAAAAGAAATACTTCTTTAATGTACAAGTGTGACAAGTGGATTCGAAATGAACTAACATTCCTTGAGGTGAGATTGAATATATTTTATAAGCAGATATAATGGCAATGACTAAGTTTATCTTAGCATCTCCGCCGACCCACTCACGGGGCTGGACAATTATAGTTTTTATAGGGAAGGTATGATAAATTGCGCTTGAACTCAACAACCTCGCTTTCACTTGTTTTATTTAAGGGGTTCTTTGTGATTTTATTTGTTTATGGATTTCTGTGTTTCTGTAAATTCTGCGCAGTTTTGTTGTACTTTTAGCCGGCCAACCCAGCGATGTCGTCCATGAGTTCTTTTCTCTTTTTTTTCAGCTGTTGCTGTTGTTGTTGTTGTTGTTGTTGTTTTTTGTGGTGGTGGTGGTGGTGGTGGTGGTGGTTTTGCTATTGTTGTTGTTGTTTGTTGTTTTGTTTTTGTTTTTGCAGTTGTTTTTGGGGGGTTTGGGGTTTTTTTTGTTTGTTTGTTTGTTTTTTGTTATTGTCAAATGTACAGACAAAAGAACAAGTGAAAGTGTCCTGGAAGAACTTGATACACATCCTAGAGTTCTTTCTAAGATCAGGAAGAGAAGACTCAAATACCATAGTTACGCAGAGGGAAACAAATACAGACATGGTAATAATTCGACACCTCAGAATGATAAAGTTCTCTCTGACATTTTTTGGCCGTTTTGAGTTAGGTCAGAGAGAAAATGTTCTGTCTGCTCTATAAAAATTGTAAGATTATTCGAAGTCGTTATCAAGACTTTCAAAGAATTGCATTCGAAAAAACTTGACACGACAGGATATTCAAAATCTTGGACGTCAAATTTCTCAAACTCAGTACTGTGCAGATAGAACTTTGCAATTCTGAGGTAGCGAACTGTGCTACAAGGCAGAGTAGAAGCAAAATGAAATAAAGGAAGACCTTCCACACCATACAAGGAAAACGTAAAAACCGACAGTGGTCTACCTCCAGCTTCATGAAATAAATCTGTGTAAATCTGTGAAGCAGAGAGGGAAAAATGGAGTCCTGTTGTGAGGAGGAGTATGGCACCAACAGATGAACACGGCCACGATGACAGGTGACGGGTCGGTAATTTAGAATTACAAAGTTCTGTTTGACATTTTTGGCCATTGTGGGTTACTAACACCTTGAGGTCAGAAACTAAATGCTCTATCTGATCTATTGAAATAGTAAGATTATTCGGTGTCGTTATCAAGATATTCAAAGAATTGCAATCGAAAAGGCTTGACAAGCTATGAAACTCAAAATTTTGTACGTCAAATTTCTCAAAGTACTGAGCAGATAGAACTTTCTAATTCTAAGGTAGCGATGTGATAAGTGAGGATTTGGATGTGGCTGACGTGTCCAGTTGGTGTGAGGCACACATCCGCGGACACACTGGTCACTTGCCATGGAGATTGTCACAGCTGGGGAAGAGATGGAGGCTTTCCACCACTCCCATGCGATGTTGAGATGGTCACATCGAGCTATTTCGAGATTGTTCTGCGCTGTGATGGTCTGTTCGCGTCAAGCAATTTTATCTTCTAGAGCAATATTTAATGTAAATGGTTTTTTTACTCCTTCGTCGCCTCAATGTAGATATTTTAGGAGGCAGGCATCGATCCTGCCTGCCTCTGCCAACCCAGGCTAGAGGGATACTACATTCCAGCCGAAAGACCAAAATATACTCGATAAAAATTCTCCCCACTCCGGAATTGTACTTGGGTATCCTGTGTGCGACGGCCAAGTCTCTAACTGCTACACCGCAAACGCCAGTTTCGGTACAGTGCTTAACGTCCTTTAGAGCAATACCACAAAACTCTAGTGGGTCCTTCCTACAGCCATACGAACTTTGTAAATTTTCCAGCTCAAACTCAGTTTAACGAGTGCCGTGTATTTGTCTATACACATTCTATGACATGAGCTCATAAGCGAGTGGTTGAGAGACTGAATGAGAGAGAGGAAGAAATGGAGCGAGAGAAAAGGAGGAGGAGATGGAGATGTTTTTTAAAGTAAAGTCAGAGAGCGGAAGAGAGAAAGAAAGGGAGAGAGGGAGGGAGGGAGGGAGAGAGAGAGAGAGAGAG
>NW_004797691.1:361779-364040 GCF_000002075.1 Aplysia californica
ATATATACATGTATAGATATATATATATATTCTTTGATAACATGTTTCGATTGCATGTTTTGTAACGCTGAAGTTGAAGCTAGCAAAATCGTATTCGATAAAAATCTTCTTGGGAGGATCATTAAGACTATTTTGTCTTATTTTGTCTTGCCTCGTCGTATCTTAACTTCTCTTATTCTTTCTTATCATTATTTTCGTTTCTCAACTTTTCTTCTTTTATAGTATCCTATCGTATCTTAATTTGTTTTTCTTATCCCATCGTTTCTTGAATGTTCTTATTTTACCTTATCTCATTGTATCTTAAATTTTCGGGGTTTTTTAGTCTATCTCATCGTATCTTAGTTTACATTTTTTAAAAATCTTTATAGTGCAATAAAAAGAGGATAGACCTTTATAGATTCATTGGTTATATCTATTAGCACCCCATCTCACTGATTTTTTTTTCTTTCTTTTTGTTCTTTTTCTCCTTTTCTTTTTTATTGCTTTTTTGTTTTGTTTTCTTATCTTTTTTTTCTTTTTTCTTTGGGAAGAATGAGTTGGGGGGGGGGGGATAGTGAAGGTTTGAGGGGAGGGGGGTGGGTAGGCGTGAGACAAACTCCGAGTGGCATTCTAATATCGTCTCGCTCACTTTTATATTTGGGTGGCCGGTCTTGACCTTTCAACGTTATTGTTTCGGTCCGAGAAAATATAAACAGACAATCTCCGAATAACACGGGGCGATTTCACCTGGGCGTCTGTCAACAGAGATGGACAATCGGGCTCCGTGTGCCCAGGGAATGTAGTTGATTATGAGAGCAAATACTGGAGGGTCAATAGCGGAATCGCCTCAGCACCTGAGGGGGGAAATTGTGATGGCCCATACCCCCACTGTGGTTGTTCTTTATTTTTTTTGGTAGTCTTTCGATTTTTGTCTGATTTTTAAAAATGTTGGTAGCGAAATAGAGAGAAAGAGAGAGAGAGAGAGAGAGAGAGAGAGAGAGAGAGAGAGAGAGAGAGAGAGAGAGGGGGGGGGTTATCGGTGCTAGGTCTCTTTCCATTGCTTCCAGTGAACTTTGGTTTCTCTTATTTGTTGTAGTTGTCACCAACCATTAGATCTAGACTGCACATTAAAAAAGGGACGTCTGTACAGGGGGGAACATTGGCAAGGAACCGGAGCTAAAAATAAAAGGAGGGGTGAGTGGGTTTGTATTTATAAAACTCTTTGTACTTAAATAGTTATAAACAATACTGAAAATGCCTTGCAATAAAAAAATAAGGCAAAACCCCAAAAGCTTAAGACAGGAAAACAAATACGGTCTACAAAATGTATTTCTTTATCTGACTGTCCATCGCTTTCTTCGTTCGCTTGTTTGTATGTTTGTTTGCTTGTTTGTTTATGTGAGTTTGTTTGTTTATTAGTTTATTTTTGTGCGCTTGTTTGAGTAAAAAGCAACACATCAACACATCAACACAATAACGGTACTTTAGTGCAGGGAAAAGAAGAACAGAGAGAGAGAGAGAGAGAGAGAGAGAGAGAGAGAGAGAGAGAGAGAGAGAGAGAGAGAGAGAGAGAGAGAGAGAGGAACAAAAAAGGACCAGAAAGAAGCAGGACCAACCTGCAGCAGCAACGTCCCCAAACCACCAACCCAGATATTATTATGAGGGACTTGAGATCCACGCCCAGGCGCAAGATAGGTCGGCCAAAGACCAGACGATCTGGAAGATAAGCCAGACATCTTCTGTAACGAGGGACGTAATAATGCTAAAGGCCGTCTCCACTTGGTGTGGGGGGGGGGGATCTGTTGATGTTGTTTTGAAGGCTCGAATAAAATTATTGTAAAAAAAGAATTAAAAAAACAACTAAAAACAACAAGGAAATGAAAATTCGCATGCAGTTATTCTCAGATTTGATTTTAAAATATATCATGGACTCCTGCATTAATTTGATTTTGTATGCTTCCCATGAAGTTGAGATTATTCTAGAATGCTAAATGCTATAACATGTAGATCTGGGGTAATTAATGTAACACTGATTGCTAAACGCGGAGATTGCTTTTGAGCGGGCATTTACACTTTCAAATGTTATTTTATTATTCTTCGTTATTATGAGCTGTTTGTTTTTATTTAGCCAGTCTGTTTGTATAAATTTCATTTAGTCATTAGTATGAACGTGAGTGCTGTTTCGCTATTTTCAAAATAACAATGAGTGCATAAATGTTTTCACGAACAAGCAGGTGGAACAAACGTATTGTGTGTAGGCCTACCTCAGTTCAGGCTACGAA
>NW_004797691.1:366385-367708 GCF_000002075.1 Aplysia californica
ACACACACACACACACACACACACACACACACACACACACACACACACACACACACACACACACAAATACACGCGCACCAACACACACACACACAAACACATACACACACAAATACAAAAACATACACCCACAAACTCACACACATACACACACTCAATCCCACACCCTCGCACACAAACACATGTATGCTCGAAAGCACATTATTATATTCTCTTTTCCCCAACAAAAAAACTAATACTTGTATTTTAATTTCACTCACAGACCAACAGTCTTACGCATATATAAATAAACAATTGTTGTCTACAATAGTAATGATCAACCAAGCTTCATAATATAATCAGTATTATCATTGTTATTATCAGCATGACCATCGACTGTCACCAACCCGGTTTTTATATAAATGAACAATAATTGCAAACAATAATGATTACCTTAGCTTCATATTCAGTATTATTAATATTGTTATTATCATCAAAATCGTCGCCTCGCACCGGTTGTTTTTTTTTAGATCAATAAATAAACAATTATTGTTAACAATAATAATGATAATCCAGTCTTCATAGTACGTCTTATTATTGTTATTATCATCGTGACCCCTGTCTCTCACCTACCCAGCGGCCCAGGTGACTCTGTTCGCCCCAACAAACAATGCACTGATGAAAATTCCTCAAGCCGATTTCGAAGATCTGAAGGCAGACACGCAGAGACTGACAGAACTACTTCAGTATCACGCGACCACAGACATGGGCTTTCACACCAACGGTCGAGCCAATGACCTAGTTCTGACCTCTCTCCACAACAATCTGCCCATCAGAATCAACATTTACGGTCTTCTACACGTAATTTTAATTAATACTTTTTTCTTTGGGTTCCCTGTTAGATCTTAGGGGTAGTCAACCGCTGGTTCTTCAACCTGCAGTGCAACTTGCCTTTACGTATGTGACCGTTTTTCTTACTTCATTAGGTCCCTCACCTTCAGGCAGCCACATTCACTATTGTGATTATCTATCCATCTATCTGCATTTAATTGTATCAAGGCAATGTATGGAACAAACATTTTCTTTGACCACGAACAATGTCATCTTTGGTAAACCTTTCTTTCGTGCAGTCCCTCATGTTTTACTCACCGACTTCTGAGGTGTAAGGGTTTGGCCCTTCGCTGTTGCTCGCAGAAGGTAAAATAATATAGATTGTAGGGAAGTTTGCTTTGTTTTGGGGTGTTTGGGGGTTGTTGGGTTTTTTTTTCAAATTAAAAAAAACCCAACAATATTTTGAAAAAAAATAATTCAATGCTATTTTTTGTCGGACAGGACGAGGAGGAG
>NW_004797691.1:368842-373125 GCF_000002075.1 Aplysia californica
AGGAGAAGGAGGAGGACGAGGAGGAGGAGGAGGAGGAGGCTTGGATGTTGAGTTCTACAGCCAATTTAAGTAGAACCCCACATATTGGGCCGAAGCAGTCCACGACCCTAATCATCTGGACTGTGTTGAAAAGGGCGTAAAAGTAGTATGGTTACGTTTGATGACATGAACGGGTCATCAATTCTGTCTTTGTCTGATGTCGCTGTGGTGGTTGGCTTGCGCCCTGGTGTATTTTGCACCTTATTTCCTACGAGACATATATCGCCCTCACCTCTCCTTTTCCTTTTTTGTATGTAACTCTTGAGTAATGCCTCTAAACATAGGCACTTAAATGGCCTAATTGTGTTGTAAGTGCCATTTACCGATGTCTTTATTGCGTTGTGCTCCTTTCTTTCATCATCCTCAAATGTCAGACCTGCGAAAGACATCGGTGACCATGGGTCTCCATTCATTTCATTGCTCGGATGCTCTAAGGAAAAAAGCTACGATTTTATTTTCATTTACCCGGTCTTCCCCATCCCCAATCTTCAGACTTAGTTGCTTTGGACCTACAAATGCCTCGTTTACCTTTAATTTTACCACTAAGAGTAAGTTAAAGACTCTAGTCTAATGTCGATTCAAGTATCCCAGAAACTGTATAATTTAGTCTCTTCCTAAATGTTTTATTAGTATGCGGCCCGCGGGGCTTCTTTTAAGCTTTCTTGCTTTCTTCTAGGTCTATGCAGCGGAGGGGAAGAACATCACGGAGAGGGACCTGAGAGCTTCCAACGGCTATGTCCAGGGTCTCGATGACCTCATGATCCCGCCCACAGGAGACGTGGTGGACATTTTGTCCGGCATGGACAAGACCAAGACGCTTTCCTCCCTCATCGTTGCCACGGGGCTGGACGCTGTCATCAGGAGTTAGTGGGATATTATCTGTTGTCTGTTGTCTGTTGTTGTTGTTGTCGTTGTTGTTGTTGTTGTCGTTCTTGTTGTTGCTGCTGCTTTTGTTGTTGTTTGTGATGATAATAATTGTCTATATTTTCTCTTCGTTGTTGCTGTTGTTGTTGTTGTTGTTGTTGATGTTGTTGTTGTTATTGTTGTTGTTGTTGTTATTATTACTGTTGCAGTTGTTGTTTATGATGATAGCGATTTTTCTAAATTTTTTCTTCGTTGTAGTTATTGTTGTTGCTGCTTTTGCTGTTCATATTGTTGTTTTTGCTGTTGTTGTTATTGTTGTTGTACTTATTGTTGAAAGGGGGGGGGGGATTTGATAGTGTATATTCGTCTGTTCACTGGTTGCAAGCATCCTCAACAGCATACAAGTTGAAACAATCTCCCATAGCTGCTGGACACGTTGCTATAGCGACAGTTTGTTGAATCATTTTAATATTTTTATTACTATGTTTAATCTTGTAAATCACTGGAAATGCTACTCTCCTTTTCAAGCAACACACATGTACTTAGTTCAGCTTCTTAGTTTATACCATACATGATCAATAAATGTACAGATGAAAGCACACAACACTGTATTCTTAACAAGATACGTATTCTAAAAGGCATTAAGAAACAGAGCAAAAAAATTATGTTCTGGAAACAAAGGTGGAAAAAAACCTTGATATTTCAGATTTTAGTCAAAATGGTAACAAAGTTTCCCCAAAACCTTTGACTGTCACATAAAATTACGATAATAAATAGATCTATGTTGTTCTTTCCCATAGGTGACCAAAACATCACCGTATTCGCACCTACCAATGACGCCTTCAGCAAAATCAGCCCAGACGCTCTCACATACTTGAACAACAACCCAGACTTGTTGGAACGTGAGCTTTATTTTCTTTAGTTTTAAAAAGAGTATTTCGGCACCTACAACACAAACAGGTCATAACTATAAGTGTCGAAAATTAAAAATGTTACCAGTGAATAATGTACGAAGAAAATAAAAGGAAGAGGAGAGAAAAGGACGACAGATGTTTGATTGGAAAGAACTGCACCAGAGCACAAACCACTCAACAAAGGAATATGTTGAAGGCAGATTTTTTATTAAAAGTAATATCCAAGACTGCGCATTCAGACCTAGGTCTAATTGTGTTGCAAGTGCCGCAAAACTCTTACAAAAATAAAAACAAACGAGATACCTGCTCAATACGTACTTTGAGTATCTAACTAGCTTGTTGGTGTCAAGCCAGTCTTACGTAGAGATCACAATGCTGTTACATTATCATGCCGGTTTGTTTCCATATTCAATGGGTTATAATAGGCTGGTCTCACAGTTTTATTCCCCCCCCCCCTCTCTCTCTCTCTCTCTCTCTCTCTCTCTCTCTCTCTCTCTCTCTCTCTCTCTCTCTCTCTCTCGGATCTCATGGTATGACTATCTGAACTTCAGTTGTGCATAGCCATGACTAAGCATATTATTGTGTTGCTTGCTATAACTTACTATAAGTTAATTTTAACAATAAATTGTATAAACTGATGTTTCGTATTTCAATCGAAAGAGAATTAATCCCTTCTATAATGCCCACGACTGCATTGAGATCTGAGATGATTTGTTGTTTGTTGTTTGTTCTGTTTTTTTGTTTTTGTTTGTTTTGTTTTGTTTGCTTTTTCTCCAAATTTCCTTGTGGCCTTTGCAGAGGTCCTGCTGTACCACATCGTCAAACAGACAACACTGTACAGTATCGGAATGAGACACGCCATGATCTTCCAGACCGCTGACCAGCACCGGGACAGCATCATGCTTATTGAGGACGGCAGTGAGTTGGCTAGATTGCTATGTTAAGGCTTCGAATCCCTGAAAAAATGTACAAGATTGTACTTTCATATTAGATCTATGCCTTCAAATTGCTCCCATAACGGCTATTACCAAAAAATTAAATTATGTAAACCTAATAAACATCACAAGTTGTATAACTGTTGCTAGTAAAAACAAAAGACTTATTAACACATATACATTAAATAAGTACGTGTACAGGTTTAACGCCCTATGAACAAAACATAGGTTTGAAGCCGTTTTCAATATTGAGTTTCAAAAATGGGTACACTTTCAGGACAATCGAAGGGGTACTTATAGTAGAAATCGTGTCACTGTCCATTCTTGAAGAGCAGTTAGGATCATTCTACCATTTGGGTCACGACGCGGTAGAATCAGGCGCTCGTCAAGCTTTGGACACATGCAGATATTTATATCATCTGACAACCTGCTCATTTGGGTTGCTCTCGACATCTGTCTTAAATAAAAGTCGAAACAATTGTGACTGAAGGGGGTGGGGGTTGCCTGGTTTCAGGGGTAGGCTACTAAAAGGGAGAAAATGACCGTCAAAGTTTGGTGACTTCCTAAGCTTGAAAGTTTATATTTTTGGAGCCCTTAAAAAACGTTTTTCAGTGAAATCCACACCGAAATGTGTTTTTAAATAGACATTATAGGTGTTGAGCCTTAAAAAGAAAATGTCTATAAAATTGTTCAAACCGGCGGGAAAAAGCCAGTTTCTTTAATTTTATTATTATGATGAGCGCCCAGTTTCATTACGATGTCTCACATTTTGCATTTTGTTTGTCCGTTCCAGACGACAACATCTACATGAACCACGCCAGAGTGGATGACCGAGACCTCAGTGCCACCAACGGAGTTATCCACACAATCGAGGAGGTGTTGATTCCTACCAACATTCTGATTGCCATCGAAGACCAAGGTCTGATGGTCGGGTAGATCTGCCCTGTGACGTCAAGTAGATCCATGTTGTGACGTCATCTAGATCTGTGCTGTGACGTCATGTAGATCCGTGATGTGACGTCAGGCAGGCATATGGATCTGTGCTGTGACGTCGGGTGGATCTATCAAGCTACGAGAGAAATGAAAAAGAGAAGGAAAGAACTTTGAAAATCTGAACTCGATAGCTAAACTTTCGAAATCCCGTTTTAATAAAAATCGTATTTTCATAAAGTGGTTTATAATACCGGAATCGCAATGTTTTGTGGTGGGTGCGGGGTTGTTATTTTTTGTTTGTTTGGGGTTTTTTTGTGTTTTACTTTCTTTTTATGTTAAATTTATTATTAATTTTTTAAAAATGTTTTTTTGTGTTGTGGGTTGCATGTCTAATCGGGGCTTTTTTCTGGAGGTGAGGGGAAGGATAAGTAACCTGATCTTCTTCTTCTTCTTCTTCTCTTTCGTGCTATTTTCAGTTAGTTTTAGTAGTGGTTTTACGGCGCTCACAAATGCATAAGGTTATATGAGCGCCAGAAGATTGGGGGTATTACAAGAGAGTAACAAACATAAAAAAGAAGAAGGGGAGATAAGGACGATA
>NW_004797691.1:375347-376553 GCF_000002075.1 Aplysia californica
GGAAGAGAGAACGAGAAAGAGAGAGAGAGAGAGAGAGAGAGAGAGAGAGAAAGAGAGTGACTGGGGTGGGGGTGAGGTAGAAAAGACAGCCATGTGAACTGCGGATGTCTCCGAATACAAAAATAATATTGGCACTTTTTAAAAACTTGGTTACCCTAGTTTATAACGCATAGGTAGAATTCAACGGAAGTTTGAAATAGTTTCTCCATTAGGTGTCAATCAGCTAAAGTGTTCTGGTATTTTCTTGGGAAGTAAATAGACAAAGTTGTTTATCAAACACGAAAAACCACACATTCAACTTTCTAAGAATTTCATTAGAAACTTTAATAGCTGGATAAACACTCCAGTGTGGACATAATATTTAAACACACGCACATAATAAACGAATATAAAATTAAATTTACTGTATCTTCTCTGCGCATTCATCTTTTTATCTTTTTTTCTCGAACGGAAAGATATTTTGAGAGACATACAAACGTACAGATATATACGGACAATGAACGACTCAACGGATAACCCAGTAAGTGTAGAGACAAAGACTCGTTCTTCTATGCCACCCTCATGAGGAACATAGATGTACATTACTAAGCAGGCAGATAGGCAATGACGTGAAAGTAATTTTCAACCACCTATTATTAATAATATATTAGATCTATACTAAAAGTGTCTACGCAAATGACTTCACGGCGACCCAGTGGGTGCTTTGCTGAGGTCTTCTCCTTCTCTCCTATCAAACATCTATCGTCCTTATTATCTCTTCTCCTTTTTTGTGTTTGTTAATCGCTTGTAACACCTCTAATCTTTGGCACTTATATGACCTTATTGTGCTGCAAGTGCCGTAAAACTCTTACAAAAACTATTTCAAAAAACGGCGACCCAAATGTGGCTGTACGGAGAGTGAAGATTTGGGTGTGCTCACTAAGTCAAGTACGTTACAAAAGGTGGACTAGCTAAAGTTGTGTTTCTTCTTCTTCTTTTTGATGGTGACTTCGCTTCTGGGCGCCGCCTAAATGATCAAACTGGTCCACTTACCCACAATCCCCACAGATGTCTGGGTCTGCAAAATTCCCCTTCCCATTGTGCCTGATTTGAACGAGTAATTTAGACAGACAGTCACTCATATCGTCGGCCACCTGTTTGAGTGTACTAAGCTCAAAATGTTTGTCTTTCAATTGTGTGTGTGTGTGTGTGTGTGTGTGTGTGTGT
>NW_004797691.1:379041-381172 GCF_000002075.1 Aplysia californica
TATCTATCTATCTATCTATCTATCTATCTATCTATCTCTCTCTCTCTATATATATATATATATATGTATATATCACTCTAACCTCAACCTTTATGTCTCTCTCTCTCTCTCTCTCTCTCTCTCTCTCTCTCTCTCTCTCTCTCTCTCTCTCTGTGTCAACTTATTATGTTTGTGTGTCTGTCTGAATCTCTCGCTGTCTTTCTGTCGGACTTTGTCTCAGGCGTATCTCTTTTGCCCCCGCAACTCTCTCTCTCTCTCTCTCTCTCTCTCTCTCTCTCTCTCTCTCTCTCTCTCTCTCTCTCTCTCTCTCTCTTTCTCTCTCTCTCTCTCTCGCTCGCTCGCTCGCTCTCTCTCTCTTTCTCTCTCTTTCTCTCACTCTCTCTCTCCCTCTCTCTCTCTCTGTATGTGTTTGAATGTGAGTATGTGAGAAAGAGATTGTGTGTGTGTGTGTGTGTGTGTGTGTGTGTGTGTGTGTGTGTGTGTGTGTGTGTGTGTGTGTGTGTGTGTATACGTGCGTGCGTGAGCGTCTGTGTGTGTGTGCATGCGTGCGTGAGTTTGTTACAGGACGCACATGCAGTCTCTAGTACCGCCAAGTTTACGAGCAACTTGGGGATACCTTCCTCCGGACAATGGAACTTTATGGCTGGTGTAGTGGGCTGCTGAAGTCAAGGGAACACAGGACAGACACGCCCTGTGCGGACCTCTGATAACTGTTACTGTCTGGGAACTGACTTTGTGCTTCTCTCTCTCTCTCTCTCTCTCTCTCTCTCTCTCTCTCTCTCTCTCTCTCTCTCTCTCTCTCTCTTAGCTCTCCCCCCCCTCTCTCTCTCTCTCGCTCTGTTTCTCTGTTTCTCTCTCTCTCTCTCTCTCTCTCTCTCTCTCTCTCTCTCTCTCTCTCTCTCTCTCTTCTCCTTAAACGCACTCCCGCTTTTTTTCTCTCTGTCTCTTTCTCGGTTATTCATTCTCTCTCTTACCCATTCATTTTCTTGCTCACCCACTTTCTCAACATTCTCTCTGCCATGACTGTCTGCCTGTCTGTCTGTTTGTTTGTTAATCTCTCAAACGTCCTTGTGTCCCCTTCTTCCACTCTCCCTCTCTCCAATTTACTCCTTCCTGTGCCTCTCCCCTCTCTCTTTCTTTCTCCCTTTTCATCAATCTCTATCTTTCTATTTTCGTTTCTGGACAAGTCTCCAAATCCCCCATCCCCACCTCACCAACCCTTTCCTACCCTCTCTTTACTCCCCTGTCGTTGCTATTCCCTCCCCTCCCGCTGCTTGTCCTCTCTCTCTCTCTCTCTCTCTCTCTCTCTCTCTCTCTCTCTCTCTCTCTCTCTCTCTCTCTCTGTCTCTCTCTCTGTCTCTCTCTCTTTTCTTTCTCTTGCCCTTCCCAGACAAGTCCCCCAGATGTCCCTCTAATCCCCCTCCCTTCCTCACCGTCTCCCCCCTTCCTCCCTCCGCCCTCCCTCTCACTCTCTACATATCGTGCCTTTCCCAGACAACCCCTCCCCCCTCCCCCTCAATCCAGCCCCCTAACTGGCAGAGATGAGAGCTGAAAGCTACATGTGACCGAGCCCCGACCACGACATGGGGTCTCCATTAGCCCAGCAGAGGGTGTGATTTCCCCCCGGGGCTTTGATCTTACCTCGGGTAGACAGGGGAGAGAGAGGGACACATAGTAACCATGGGCGTGTGACAATCTCTGGACTGTAAAACAGATATATTTGGTGAACTTCTTTCTTTCAGGAGGTCTTTTAAAAAGAGAACCTTCTTTCGTCTAATTCTTTAATTAAGGGTACATGGCGACCACATATTAATGTAGGATCAGCAGCCAACCAAAGACAATGTTGAGGAATATTTAGAACCGTCAAACACTTTAATAAGAAACATGAATAAGCATTATATACATTACAGTAAACTTGTTACAGTCTGCAAGTATTTATACGTTTTAGATAAAGAAAAGTTAAATGAAAAATATGTTTGAATAACGAAGTTATGCTTCTTTTTTTTTAAAGTGCCCCAAGACAGAACAGCTTCAAGAGTTGTCGCATAATCAGAATGCGCGTCCTCGGTCAATTAACCGGAGCACTATAGTGTAATTCCAAATTCCTCTGCCCCTGTCCCGGTTATAACAT
>NW_004797691.1:381759-384583 GCF_000002075.1 Aplysia californica
GCGTGTGTGTGTGTGTGTGTGTGTGTGTGTGAGTGAGTGTGTGTATGTATGTGTGCAATATCAAGATGGGGATGGAGTGGAAGTGGGATGTCAGACAATCAAGTAGGGTTGTCTAAAGATCAAGATCAGACTGGCGGGTGGGAGTCAGACAGTGGGTGGGGTGACGGAAATATTAACTTATATCATTGTAGTTTCCTTTTTATTCTGGACAATGTCAGCATGGGAATAAGATGCAGTCTGTAACAGTTGAGCGAACATAGTTTTTGACATATCTTCCAAACTTAAACATTCTGAACCCAAACGAAAATCCAAAACATTTGCTGAGAAATAAAAGCCCAGTAACAAAGAACAAAATGAGAAAAAAGAATAAGCAGTGAATAGATAACACTATAAAAAAAAGACCAAAAAAACACAAAACTACTAGCATCATAGTGCTAACTAAGCTACACCAAACTCAGTATGATCTTTAATTTTGATGCATTGAATCTTCCTCTCACTAACAAGTTTGGGAAATTCATAATTAAGATACATTTTCCATTTTCTTAGGCGTTTTTTCATTTGAGACATTAAAAAATCTGACTTCGCTTGTGCTTCTGGGGTGTAATGGTTGACCTGTCCACCTTTACACGAAACAAATATAAGTTCGATTGCCGTGTAAACAAGTCCATTTAAAAAAAAAGCTGTTTCTCCTTTCTCGTGGGTTGCTACATCACTCTCACACTGAGTCCGTCAGAAGGCAAGATTGACGCAGCCTGCAGCCTGTTTCCGAGACGATTCAATCCGTGCAGTGACAGACTATTATTTCGTTGGGTATCTTACCAAAAAAAAAATATTCCCTCTTCGCCCGGGTTGGTCATGCCAGGCGGGATAGGGGTATTCAAATTTATTATTACCTAAACGTTTGTATCTTTTTGGAGGGGGGGGGGAGAGAGAGAGAGAGAGAGAGAGAGAGAGAGAGAGAGAGAGAGAGAGAGAGAAACGGAGTCAGAGAGGAAGAGAGAGAGTTAGAGAAAGAGACAAAAGTGGGCACAAAGACAGAAAGAGGGGCAAGTCAAACAAACAAACGTACGAACAGAAATTGAGAAAAACAGACAGGGAGACAAAAAGACAGAGAGAGACAAAGAGAGAGAAATAGAAGTAGATACAAGCAGACAGAAAATTAAATAGACAGACAACGCGGAAAAGAAAATGAAACATCAATGAGGAGACCTCCTAGAGAACACTATCACCTGCACCCGCTTATCAAACATCCCTGCGCCGCCCAGACAACTTGTGTCCATTCCTTGCGGTCAGTAATTATCAATGGGCCGATAGAGTCCAGTAATGGAGCTAATCTGTCTGCCTCTTGTTTTCCCCCCAGTCTCTCTGGGGTCCAAGAGGGCGTTGGTGTGGGAGTGGGAAGTGGGAGCGAGGGGGGGAATGGGGAGGGGGATGGGGGTAGGAGGAGGAAGGAGGAAGAGGTCGGAAACCTGACACTATCAAGGGAGGCCAGCAAACACAAGGAAATGTCAAGAGAGGCAACCCGAGCTCACTGACTGTCTCTTCTGTTTGAACGGGGGTGGAAAAAAGGCGGGAGGGTGGTGGGGTGAGGAGGGGGGATCATATGATTATAAGGAGAGCGACAAAATATCATACCAAATATCACATCAAAGTATAGCTGCTTATTTGGTGTTAATTTGCATAAAACGAATTTAAACCAGTGTTTCTCAGTTAACCTTTTTAGAGTTAGACCCCAGTGTTGCCCCCTTTTAAGAGGCTAAAATCATCGTTCCACCAACCCATATGTAGTACTTCCAAGAGGGGCTTAAAAGATACCTGCACTACCCAGATTATCCTCGGAAAAATTCAAGTAAGTATAAGGATTTAACTCCACCCCCCTTCCCCCCACCATCAACACTATGGGGCATGATCTCCTAACGTAACGTCCATTTCCAGATTCGAATCAAGTCTATCCGCCCCGAAGTCCAGCATGATACCGACTGAGCTTAAGAAGCGCCCGGGTGATCCAACAGCCCAGCGAAATCACCAGTTCGCCCACAGTATCGTCGTGATTTGCAAGCACTGTCTGGTCTAGACCTTGCAACTCATACACTATGCATTTACTGGATTGATCGTATAATTATTATGTCATATTGCCGTATACGGACAATTTGAATGATTAAATTAACCCTATCCGTGCGCCTGGGGTTGTATTCTTCACATTTTAAAATACTTCTAGAGCAAAGATCTCTGCGAAACTTTCAGTATTTCTTTTAAAAAAAATCATTTTGACAGACTGCTATGCAAAGCGCAAGGATCGGATTAACGAGTAAATTTCCTCCTCGGAAAAGGTGGCACAGAGTTCCCCATATCGTATGGATATGATAGTAAAACACGACGTGGGCCTACGGATAGGGTTAAAACGGACTTTTTCGGCCCAGGAACAACTCGGGATGAACAGGAAAGACAGATACTCAACAGAATAGACTCCCTCACCCACGCACTCACGTAGCAAACGTCCAAGGAAGAAGTGTCAAACCATTACATCTCACATCACACTCTGGTAGTAAACATACTTAACTTAAAATAATCTTCAAGATCATATAATTTGATTTCAACTCCAACCACAATAAAGATATATATCTAAGCTTTCTTAAGCTTCCTAAGTACATGTGACGCCTCTAGAAATAGAATTAATTGAATCTCAGCTCTGCAAACAATGCTAAGTGATAATAATAAAAAAAATTAAAAAATAATAATAAAAATCATCATCATCATCATCATCATCATCATCATCATCATCATCATCATCATCATCATCATCATCATCACCATCAGCATCACC
>NW_004797691.1:384683-386495 GCF_000002075.1 Aplysia californica
AAAACATTAACAATCAACCATAACATTCTACATTCCCCCTCTATATTTTCGTGTCTCCACATGGTACCACACAAGACTAAGATGGGGGCTTAACAAGGATTTAATTCTCGATGAACGGGTCTCCAACTTGCCCTTTTCTAACCACGGTATGCGGCGTGCGTAACACTTCCATGTGTCTGGCGTCAGGATTCTTCGTAGTTCGCTAATTTTATGTCTGCACTGTTGTTACGAGTGGACTTGACTTTTAATCCCCCTTTACGATAACAGAGTATATTAAAAGGTGTTTAAGAGTTCGAAAAATATTAAATAAAAAACGAGGCAAAAAAAAGAAAGAAGAAAAACCACCACTTGCATTGATCCAATAAGAACATTAATTTTGTGGGACAATATCGTGTACGTATTTACTTACGTAGCTTTGTAGTCCTGTCAGAGACATAGGCCGCCGACAAGAACTCCATGAATCCCGATCCTGGCCCAGTTTCTCCGGCTGACCCCACGAATGCCCCAACTTTCTTGTATCCCCTCCCATCTCTCAGCGCCATTCGCTAACTCAGAATTTACAAAGTTATATCTGCTCATTACCAAGTTTTGAGAAATATGACGTCAAAGATTTTGAGTTTCACATTATGTTAAGCCTTTTCGAATGCAATTCTTTGAATATCATGATAACGATTAGGAAAAATCTTATGATTTTGAGAAAGCAGATAGAACATAATTTGGTTTCTGACCTCATAGTCTTATAAGTAACTCTTAACGACCAAAAATATCAGATAGAACTTTGTACTACTGAGATAGCGACGTCTTCTTTGCTCGGCCTCTACTCCATTTCCCTTGCTGAATCCAGATTAGGGCTTGTCCTGTGATGCTGGTTCTTGGCTTTTGGAGAGTGTGACCAATCCATCTCCGAAGTCTTTTGAGGGTTACTTCTTCCAATGGTCGCAATATTATGTATTTGGCATGAATAAAGTAATTAACACGTCACACGAATGCCTTTAAAACACAAGATCACACCATTACAGGTCCATTTAACCAGTGTCCATGGTGTAACGGTTTTACACAGTGCCCTTTGGCACAATCGGTTCAATTGGGTTTGGTAGGTGGCTAGCCAGATTGAGGGCGGAACGCGACCATCGTGGCAAAACCGAACGAAGCCGACGGTACCCTTCAAAAGTCAGACGATTGGTTTGTGTTAAAGAACCGATCTCGCAATGGGCACTCGGTATTAAGCGCCCCGACGCTGCATGCAGCAGACGTAAGTTCGATTCTAACGTGGGGAACCTGTTGTTTCCTCTCAACTCGGGTTGGCCCTGGGGAAGGAAGCAGGGTCGAAGTAACCCGCCTCCTTAATGGTCTGTATCGTGTCGATGGGGTTTTTAATTTATGAAACCCCCCCCCCCCCTCCCCAAAAAAGTCTTTAGTTTAGTTTAAGTAAGAGTTTTACGGCACTTGCAACACAAAAAGGCCATATAAGTGCCGAAGATTAGAGGTGTTACAAGAGAGTTACAAGCACAAAATAGAAGGAGGGGAGATAAGGACGACAGATATTTGATAGGAAAGAAAGAGCAACCCACACCAGAGCCCCCGCCAACCACCCACAAAAGATTTACTGTCGGGGGAAGGTGGGAGAGGTTGTTAAGAGTATTTTGTTTTGGTAGGTGGATAGGGGTAAAGGGTGCTTTGTCCGTTTTTAAATAGGGTATTTCGACCCAAATGTATGAGTGCGTGCTTGTGCAAAAGAAAGTGAGAAATTAAGGTTGATTTCTTCTTCTTCTTCTTCTTCTTCTTCTTCTTCTTCTTCTTCTTCTTCTTCTT
>NW_004797691.1:386853-388014 GCF_000002075.1 Aplysia californica
CTCTCTCTCTTTCTCCCCCCTTCCTCTTCCCCTCTAGCTCTCTCCCTCCCAAATCCCCGCCACAGTCCCCCAACACCTTACTAAAACCTGTCCTAAGACCCGTCTGTGCCTTCAATAACCGACGAAGCACGTAAAGTAATCTTATTCCTAAACCTCTTACCTGTCATTTTCCAGCATCATCGCCTCGCAAGCGCTGTTAACGTGGCACGCTTTCACGCTAAATCCTTTTGTAGCTGAGAGATTATCGGGTATTCCCTCTGTCTAAATCCTTTCGGAAACAATAAAAGAACTCCAAACAGGTCCTAAATCAGAGTACCGTATGGTCCATATTCAAAACTTTAAACACGGTTCAGGGTTTAACGTTTTACTTGTCGCGGGGAAACAGAAGGCGTAAGAAAAAGGACTGAAGCTTGTATCATTAGTTGGGGATATTTTTCCGTAAAAATTGTTAGATCAAGAGACCTTCGCAGGACGAAGGTCCGTGCCTCATTTTGACTTCTCACGCCTTCGTCTCTCTTGTGTTCAACCAAAGTTTGTTGACTCAACAATCACAGGGTAATCCATCGGGGCAAACCGACGGAAGAGAGCGTACGACACGGAGTCAACTTTTTGGGCAATCATTGAAGTCGAGTGAGAAGATTGTAACCTCGGGCCATACCTCTGAGGGGGATGTTTGCCGTTTCCTTAAACTTTGTGTGATTTGATCATTTTTAGGGACTAAGAGTTCGTAGGTGAGGAGTGAATGAATGTGTTTACAAACTGAGAACACGTGCGTACTTCTCCACCTCAACAACCTCCATCCCCTCCCGTACCCCCCCCCCCCGGTCATCTTTTTAACCCAGCTCTGTCATGACTGCCAAGTTAATATTATGTAGGTCTGACAGTCCTACTTCTCTTAACATCGGATCGCTGTGCGGACAAAAGCTACAGGCGACATATTTTTTCCCGCCAAATGACAATAACTTTCCTGTTCTCAGCCCTGGTCCTGTGGACTTCCCCAAACCGTGCCACATCGTTTCCTACCCACGAATTTACGAGCAGTATGTACTTTCCGTGTCTTTTGTCACGATCTGTTGTTTCTATTTGCCGTCTCGTCTTCTCGCTGACACGAAGTGGTCTTTGTGTCAAAAGTATATTATGGTCCGCAAGGGGGGTGGATGG
>NW_004797691.1:388114-390518 GCF_000002075.1 Aplysia californica
TCTCTCTCTCTCTCTCTCTCTCTCTCTCTCTCTCTCTCTCTATCTATCTATCTATCTATCCATCTATCTATCTATCTATCTCTCTGTCTATCTATCTATCTATCTCTCGTGCCTCCGTATCCTTTATTATTGGTTCTGTTTTTAAAGCACACACACACACGCACGCACGCGCGCGCACACATAAACACACTTGCACAGGAAAGAACGAAACATTCGCCAGTGCCTGTGTGCTTACCTTCCACCCACGCTCACGCGTGCTCTATCCCAGATAAACCCGACATCGCCGCCACTAGGCGGATAGACACATATACACACATGTACACACATAAACAGACGCACACATGCACACATACACATACGCACACACACATACACACGTACACGCATACAGGTATGCGGGCAAACACACCCCCACAGACAGACATACACTTACTCACACATGCACACTCATATGCACTCATTCTCTGACAAAAACACACACAAACACACACACAAACACACACACACACCCACACACACAAACACACACAAACACACACACACCCAAACACAAACATACATACAACATACACACAAACACATACACACACCCAAACACAAACACACACACACACACACACAACACACACACAAACACTCACACACAAACACACACACACAAACACACAGGCGCTCGCGCGCACACACAAATGCGCGTGCTCTATCTCACCTCTTCCTAACCTGGTCAGCACAAGGCTGTGAGACTTCAGTCAACGTAGACAGCTGTAGGCCAATCGGACTCGTCAAAATCTGGGGTATTGTGTCCACTTCCAGGGGGCAGCTGCCTAATAGGACCAAAACCAAAAATAAAGTGAGAATGGTTTCTGTCCAATGTTTATATTTTCTTCTAAATTAAATGTATTTAATTTAAAGATGAGCACTGTAATTCTTTACTACCTAGAAAAAAAACAGATAAAGAATAGAGAAGCTTACACATACGTTGGGATAAACTGTAGTCTCCACCTAAGATCCCTGTTCTCGGGAACAAGAAAAACATGGGATCTTAGGCGAACGAGATCTTAGCCGACGGACCGTGTTAAGGCCTACAACTGGTAAAATGGTCGCCCTCCACTCAAAAATGAACTGACATGACCCCTGGTTGGGTTTATGACACATGTCGAGCAAAGAGTTGTCAACCTTGATGACAAATCACAGAGAGAGAGAGAGAGAGAGAGAGAGAGAGAGAGAGAGAGAGAGAGAGAGAGAGAGAGAGAGAGAAAGAGAGAGAAAAAATTCAAGCAAGCACACAACCACATACGCACACACAAAGACACATACACACACGCCCACACACAGAGACACTCACTACGACATTAGCTGTTAACTTACTTTACTTATTTACTTATACTTTTTCATCCTCTATTGCCATTTAGCGTCGAAGAGAGATGCGTTTTTCTACGGTAGGCCAGCTCCGCAGCTTTCAATTGGGATATTATAATTTCTCAGCGTTTCCTTGACACTCTCAATCCACCTTTTGCGTGGTCTTCCTCTTCCTTTATAGCCTGAGTGTTTGGTGTTATAGGCTCTCAAGGCTGGCTGGCAAGGTGAATTTCGCAACAAAACACGAATATAATATGCCAATTGGTAGGTTAACGAACAGTAGATGGACTGCCTTACAGAGTCCACAATGCGCGCTCATATGACCTTACGCAGTTGCAAGCGCCGTAAAACTCTTACTAAAACAACAAACAAGAGTCCACAAGTCAGACAGACAAGTAGATTAGTAGACAGACAAATTGGCAAACAATTAAATTGACAATCAAAATTCCTCACCAAAAGCTTTTATCCCTCTCACAATAATGGTGTGAAAATTCTGAACTACGTTTGGCTTCCAGTGTACATATCTGGAAATCATGGCAGTCCATTTGGCATATTAGCTTTGACGCCAAATCTGACAACATTATGACAGCTTGTTGATTGTGGGCTTAGCCGATTGCGGCAATTGTCTCTGCAAATATAGCAGATTAAAACACTCGTCATGGCCGAGAAAATCTGGCCACTTTCACAAGTGACAGGCATGTTTAGTTGGCACAGAGACAATTCAGATAATGCGTAAAAACAAAATAATGCGGTTTGCTCCCGGGGGTAAGGATAGAAGGGAGGGGAGAGTGGCTCAAACTAAGAGTAAAAGTCAGACTATCTTGATTTGTTTATTCGATATTCGATGAAAGGGGTAAAGTACATCTAAGGTAACTCCATATTATGGAAAGACAAAAGACGTTATCGCTGCGTACCCCATGGCCTTAAATTGCTGTTTTGAGCATTTACTGTTCAGAGCCCTTAAATACTTTTCAATTCTTGTACTTTTAAACAGGAGCAAAACAGTCCCGTTTTCAGGACGGGTTTTTTTTTTGGGGGGGGGGGG
>NW_004797691.1:390655-391751 GCF_000002075.1 Aplysia californica
GGGGGGGCAGTAGAACTGTTTACGATAAATCAATACAGAAAATATTTTATGCTTCTTTGAACCTTCCTGCTGAAGCCTGCCCGGACTAAATGGACAAAGCATCTTTGAGGGAAGACGGAGATACTCCATGAAATAAAATTCCCCTCACTCGCAGAAAAACGGCGTCCATGGTGTAGCAGTATGACACATCCCTGTCGCACGCAGAAGACTGGAGTTCGATTCCTTTGTGAGGAGAATGTTTATTCGTTGTCTCCATCTTTCTAAGGAGACGTTGTATGACTCTCAGCACAGGTTTGGCTCTGACAGGTGGGTCAATGCCACCCTCCAAAATAATTTAAATCGTGTCGATAGGGTCGCAAAACCCCTGCATAAATAAGAAAAGCCTATTATAATCATTACAACACAGACACAGTTACGATAAATCAAGAATACACCCCCAAAAAAAAAATAATAATAAATAAATAAATTTTAAAATGTTTTTTTTTTAAATTAATAAATAAATAAAATAAAGGAAGATAACAAAGAGAGAAAGAGAAAGTGACTTTCAAACAGTTAATCCCTCTCTCGAAACTGACTCCACACATTCCCGAGTGTTGAACTTTATCTTTCGCGCAAAACCGGTCAAGAGCAGAGAAAACACGAGATGGTTGGAACGATAGCGCATTCTTGTGTATCTCTGTAGCGGGGATTCCCTGTCGGCACGCTGCGGCGTACAGCTAACACCTCTGTGTTTGCCTACGTCTCACCTTTGATTGACCAATCACTGGCTGGGTGACAGCACGTTCGGCCAATGCGGATTACCCAAACATAAACTTTCGACCCAGTGAGTCAACACAATGGTGATTTTTTTTTGGGGGGAGGGGGGATTCTTATCCATTGTTTCTTCCCAGGTGTGTGAGTACTATAGAATGTTGAAATACTTTTTTAAAATAAATAAATAATTTGCTAACAGTTAAGGTATAATACTGTGATAAAACAATCTATAGGAAAACCATTCCGGGTTGGGATATTTCCGGTATTTTCTGACGCCATTTGAGAAATAAACAATTTTAATTATACACACACAAACACACACACACACACACACACACACAAA
>NW_004797691.1:394064-395112 GCF_000002075.1 Aplysia californica
AGATAGATAGATAGATAGATAGATAGATAGATAGATAGATAGATAGACAGATAGATAGATAGATAGATAGATAGATAGATAGATAGATAGATAGATAGACTGACAGACCGATAGATAGACAGACAGGCAGACAGACAGACATACATAAAGACAGACAGACAGAGACAAAGAGAGATGGGGCACACAGAGTGAAAACGGTTTGCAGTGATATAGAGATGAAGAGCAGGCTTTCTTTTATTTTTTTATTATTTTTTTGACTTAACCAGAAATACAAATTTTCAATACTCAATTAAGTTTACGTCTCTACATTTTCTACTTCAGCAAACTAAATTATGTGTGCGGAGAGTATTTGTCATACAAAGAATCTTTGCTTAACTAGGCACACTGCTGACTTGTCATTTGACATTTTGGGGAGGGGGAGGGGATCGACAATTGCTAATCATGGGAAGTATGCGGTAGGATCTGACGAAGTATGTGAAAGAACTACATCAGGAACTCGTTTGGTCGCCAGTACTACAATATTTGATATGTATAGTGTATTTATCTAAAGTGACAGTCAATGGTTTATTCGGTGCTTGCCAACCTGAACGATATTACCCAGTGGTGGGCGATTTGGTAATTTCCGTGGGCGATGGGGATCACACGGGTATTATTTAATGCACAGCTGGAAATACATATATTGCAAAAGTGGGCGCTGGCTATAAAAAGGTTGACAAGAACTGCTCTAGACTTGCAGTTATTGATTTAATTATTTAAACGGTCCCTAAATTCCGTGCGACTTAAATAAGAACTTTTAAAAATAATATAATAATGCAATGGCAGTCCGTACTGCCCCTAGTACGATTATGTTTTACAGCTCTCAGAAACCAAGGTGTTGGACACGAAAGTGAATTCTTAGAAGAAGGAACAAACATTTTAAAGTTTGGTGTTTGCATTGTCAAATTGGTTCGTACTACGTGACACAAATAGATGACTTGCAGAGCGGTGCCCTTGGTCAAGGAAGAAGAGTAAATTTCGTCATGATTAATAAAGAGGTAAAAAGGTGGGG